>NC_132886.1:22927269-23064769 GCF_030463535.1 Salminus brasiliensis
ATGCTCAGTGCTTAGAAGGAATTTCACTTGAACAACAGTGTTATGATCAACACCACAAAAAGATCAGAGTGTATGTTTAGCATCATATCATTTATATTCACCGCCTTCCAAAGAAGAGGACCAGTGCCTGTGGTTGAAGGTGCTAAATTTAAAACATCCTCCTAAACATCCACACGTGAGCTCTTACCGCTTTGATGAAAACATCAGCACTTCATTACTGTACTTAAGTACCGTTTAGAAGTATCTGTACTGTACTTGAGTATTTCTGTCACTTAATACTCTCTATATTTCACAAGAATCTGTACTTTAGGCTCCATACAGTTTTCAAAACAGGCTTGTTACTTTAACATTTTAATTGAACGTTTTAATTTTTTAATCAGGCAGTTAATGAACCGCACTGACAGATCTGACCTTCAACTGATGCATCAATGTCTACCTTGTCGTTGGTTCAAATAGCAGTTCTGTTCCTTGTAAAAAAGTTCCTTAAATCTGAGAGCTGGGTACAACCACAATGTTTACTTTACTGTTTTCCACTCTGTTCTACTCAGTGTACTCACAGGCCGTCTATACATAGCTAACAGGGTTTAATATTGATTCATATTGCCAATCAGTATTAATCAGTTCAGTACAGTTACATTAGTTAGATTTTCGGTGGTGTAAGAAACCAAAGGGTTTCCAAGTCAGTACAGCATTGACTGAAGTGAACATTTTACCAGTTGCCTGGATAAACGGTATCTTTACCACCAGTTTCCAATAACCGGAAACCAGCACAGTTAAACAACATAAACAGACTATTAGTGCTAATCTCATGTTCAGGGTATCAGACCAGAACCAGATATTACCACATTCATCATCTGTGAACTGAACTCGCAAACTGTTTTTGGCTGTACGAAAGAGCAGAGATTAAATTTCACTGGTATGATTTTGCAGATGATGCCACTTCTAGGGTACACCATTATTTACACTCATCTGCAACTCAAAAAACGTCTTGTTTTAAACACTGAATTACAAGATCTACTTTTACATTTTGCACATTTATACTTTTACTGAAGTAAAACATGTAAACCACACTTCAACTTTAACTTAAGTATATTCTAACTGGAATATTTGTACTTTAGACTTATTCACCATCAATTAATATATTAACGCTGCATAATAAGAGTTTTATCTAATAATAAGCTTTAACTACTGAACTAATCAGTTACCCAGAACTGTAACTCTATATCTGAACCCCTCCAAAGTGAATTATTAACACTTTCTGTAAAGACATTAATAAATGACATGATACAGAATATGAGATTTTAGTACACAAGCAACCTCAAACAAAGTAATGTTAATCAATTCATTTATGATGAATAACCCTTACTAGCAAACTAGCTACACAACTGTTATATGACTGTAAGCGTTGCTGAGAATTGCTGCAATAAAGAAGAGGAGACACATTTCTGGAAATAAACTAGTCACCAACCAAGTCATGATTGCATTAGTAGTTATGAGTGACTTTGATGACGTACTGAAACTCTGTCATATCAAATATCACAACACAAGGACCGCTGCTGCTGCTCGCTGCAACGTAGAGATGAGTGGCATGTCTATACTTGATACCCATTGTATGCAGCCTGCAAGAATTCTTGGAAGATCAACTGCCAAATCCATGAGAAACCACTGTGTTTCACAACAGACCTGCTGGCATAAGACAGGCCAGGGCATCGCTTTTCCCTTCCTTTTTTACCTGACACACAACCAGAGAGTGAAAGTACACAGCAGAATTGTGTTTGACAGAATTCTGAACTGTATATTGTTGCGAAACAAAACCTTATAAGCCTGTTCACACCTGGCATTAACCTGTGTTGCTTATCACTAAAGTGCATCTCCAGTGTGACCATGTGAGTGATTTTGATCTGATTTTCCTTTCCTGTGTAAAAACGTCATAAACACCTACTTCATTTCCGTTTTACTTCCTTTAGATGGTCCAGCTCTAGGAGACTGTTTGGAGCGACTATGGTGATTCTACAATGCGATGGAACTATTTATGGTTCTAAATAAACAATAAACAATAAAAAGGACTTGTATTAACTTGTATTTTTCCCCATATTTTCGCTTACAGAATCAGATCACAGAAAACATATACTGTTTACACATATATTAAATGTTGAAGAGGTCCGTCTCTGAACACCTCTGAATGTGGTTTGAGAAAACGGACTTTTATGAGGTCAAGTCAAATCCGAACGTGATCCAATCACCAAAAACATCATTCCGGTCGGTAAGTTTAAACAAAATGTAGATACAAAAATGTAGATACAAGGTTTCTGTACAACAATTATAATACAACAAATAATGCAAGCTTTAACTGTGCTCGTGTTTTTGAGACGGACATACTTTTACTCTTTACCTATTACCGAATAAAACGAGAGAATCATATTAGCTTTCACTTCAAGCCAAAGTAGAAAGACGAAATGAAAATAGGAGGGGCAAATGAAAGTTAAGGAAAACAGTCTGAAGATTGCAGGTCAGACAAAGAAAGAGAGAGAGAGAGCAAGCTGAGATGTAGGGAATTTTCCTCTGCCTGTCAAGAAGTGTGTTATCTGTATTGGCTAATCTGGTCATGCTTCATCTAAAACATTCCTGCATACTTTATGCACTGCATTAAGTTATTTATGCACTACACACTTTTGATTGTACGCATGAGAAGTAATGCTGACTGGGTGTCAGCCTGAATTCACAGAAAAGGTTTCAGAATACTGTCAATGTCAGAATGTTATGCACAGTAGCATTTTCAACAGCCGTGTAAAACACAGTACATCTTAGACATTTTCAATTTCAAATTTCAATCTTCAGTTTCTTCTTTTACATCCTTCCATCCTTCCATCCAACTTCACTTTTCACTTCAATTCTCCTAGATAGCTCATGATGAAGTTATATTCTTATACATGCTCTTGCATAAATCTTTTTTACTTGAACTGGCAGAGAGAAATTGTGCCGTTGCAGTTCTTTGGAATGTTCTTTGGAAAAGTAAACTGGTTAAGCCTGCTGAGCACATCACGTGCTAAGAACAAATGCAAGACATTATTTGTTGTTTTAGATCTACTTGCCTATATTCATGTGCAAGCTCACACTGCTTTAAGTGATGAAATGTTTCATGTTTCATTTTTGAAGTTCAGTTTGTTGATGCGTGCTGTACGTTTTTCCACCACCATTTTCCTGCCACCCATTTCTAACTTCATTAAATCATTTTGCACTGGATTCGTCTATGTGCCTTACCTGTTCATGGATAATATCAGACAGCTCCTTGACCATGCTTTTGAAATTGCCTTTCAGCCCCTCGTGATACTCATACTGGTCCTCTTTGATGAGCCGCTCATTAATATCTAAAGCCATGCTGCACGCCTGAACAAATCTCCTGAAGGAAGAACAATGACAATCGGATCAAGCTCTTAAAAGTAAATGTTTGTTGTGTAACAGCAAAGGCTTCTTATGTAATGTGTAAAGTTCATTAAGGGCTGCAATTTTGCAAAGCTCTTCAGATGCGAAATGCACTTCACATAATGTCTGTTTATGATTGCCTCAGGCCAAGTTAAACTCCAGACACATAATATAAGCAGCGCACGTGCTTTTACACATCAGTAATTTTAGACTGAAGGGGCACACCTAGGTTCACACTGAGATGTGAAATATGTAATGTTAAAAAAGGTAAAAGGAAAGTTCTGATTTGAGGGTTTCTGGGCAGCTTTGTTCTTCTGTCGCCTAAAATAAAGTCAAATTATGGGAAAAACGACATACAGGTTCGACGATAGATCACCCAGTACTATACATACCTGAATATATCCTTCAGCTCCTTCACTTTCTTATTAGACTGGCCAGATCTGGAATCGTCCAGGAAAGCTCTGGCGTACGCCATGGGACCAGCATTGACCTAAACCCACAAAATGAACCAAGCACAGATTATTGTGTGTGGGAATGTATCACCTGAAATTTTATTCACATTACGTCACAACTAAAAACCACAAAGTCGGTTCTTTAATTTCTAGGTTTAAATTATAGGTTAAATTATGAATTACACAGTTAACAAGGCAAGTACTGAGAGGCTTCAGGACCTGCACGCTGACACAGCCCTGTAGTTTGAGCTGCAGCTGGATCATGTCCACCTCCTGATTTGAGCAGAGTTTGTTCAGTTCAGTACTGCGTTCTCTCATCTCATCAATGGCCACGTCAATGGGCTTCATCTCCAAATGCTTCTCCCCAAGCACCTCAATACGCTTCTTCACATAGGGGAAGGTGTTTGCCGCTGTGGACATGCACAGATCCATAGATCAACACAATAATGTACACAGATACGCAGTTTGTGTGATGTTTTCTTACAAAAAAAAATAAAGCCTCAGCCTTAGGCTGAGCTTGTGACAACATATTTAATCCTTCCTTTTGTGAGCGACTAAGCAAACGTTTTTGTAGTCATACCAGTCAGACAGCAGGTAAACACAGAAGACATAGGAGGATCTGTTAGCAATAATGCCATTTTCCCTTATCTATCCATCTCTAAGGGGGCAAAGCACGCTGAGCACCTGCTGTAGCTGTTACAACTGTGACAACTCAACCCTGAATTTTAAAGCTGCATCCTATATGGCATGAAAACTGAATGGACACTTTGAGCTGTAATGGTAGCTGTAATTGTATATTTTCTTGTAGTGAAGGACACTAAGCATTCGTTTTAAAGGTGCCAGAATAGACCATGGTCATGTGTGTGGAGATCAATACTAATATTTTGCTTGGCAGCAGCGTCATGAAGTGTGCAGGAAAATTATATCTGAGCCTCTACCTCTTGCCCTAGACATCATCTCGTCCAAACTCTGGTAAAGGATTCAGGACTATTAAAGCCAGCACAGCTGTGGCAGAACTTCACAACCACCCTTATTTTGTCCAGAACTCCATTCTGGCCCATAAATGCATTTTCCACAACTCCAACTTTTTTGATATAATTCTGTATCATACTGTAGCATATTTCTGTTTCTCCTCAGATACTCACTTGTGAGAACGGTTCGTCTCTTGCACTGCTCCTCAATCCCACCATGCTTTTTTCCTGTGAGTGTATATGGCGTTTCAAAAACAAAGCGGTTGATGTTGTGACACTTCTCAAAGTCAGTTTTTCTTTCAGCCAGCTCTTTCTCGTCAAAGTAAGGCTTGACAAACGTGACCTGTATGTAGGCGAACTTGGGGTCCAGATCTTTCTGGTTAACCTGTTCAATACAAAAGCATGCAAAAAAAGCAGCTTGAATAAACACAAATGACTAAGCATTTAAGAATATAAAATGCACAACAACAAAGGCATGTTTTAAAATCAACACCAAAATGGATACGATGCAACAATAAAATTGAAAAGGACTGGAATGTAGGAATTACATTAACACAATGTAAGAGACTTGATGAGACTGTAATACTATACTGTAGTTGAGGACAGGTGAGTAACAAAGGAAGTACTAAGGCTATAGAGAAATGGAATCTGCTGGATATTATCCAAGAAACTCTAGTAAACAAGTCTTTCCTGCTTGGTTTATGGCCCCAAGCTATCAGAGTGCACCCAAACGCCTTGCAAACCATTTCAGCACAAAATAAAATGCGGTCATTTCTAGCTCATGTACAACTAAGCCTATAAAGAGCAAAATCCTACAACAACAAGACTTCACAAGCTTCATTTGCCTTCAAATACCTTGTTGGAGTCTTGGATGATTTTGACATTCTCTGCTCCAAACTTGTCCCCGTAAAGGGTGAGCAGCCGGTGAGAAATTTCCGACAGGCCTGTGAGTTTTGGCTCTTTGTAGATGTATTCTTTTCCATCTTCCTCTTCAAAGAAACCCTGATGTTACAAATATTCAGCTTGTCAGTCATTTCATGAGTTTAGCATTTCATATATTTACTTTGTTTCAGTCATATATGTCAAATGGGAGTTATGTTTGCTTATGTTTAAAACGACTGTAAATGTTGTTCGAGAATCTAATCTAAAAAAAAAGGCTGAAATTCGGTTGAAATTTCTTCATATGTAAATATGGCATTGTAGCAGAGCTGTTGATGAACACCAACAGAATGCAACAGTAGGCACACATGATGGCATGTCAGTCTAAGAACAAAGAGCATATAACAAAATTTTACTGACTGTTGCTTTGCATATTTGTCAATCTAGTGTCACAGTAAATGGCACATAGGACGTCATACTCATCCATACTCATCCACTGGTAGCAAAACCAGTATGTACAGCAAATATGAACATTGTTAATCAGTAGGTTTTAAATCAACATGCTCATTAATGGTAGTACAGTTGCAAACACAACCCTGCAGTAGAATGTAATCATTGTAATGACATCCACCAAATGTCAGGAGTGCAATATTTGGTCAAAGGATGCTTATAAAACTCACATAAACCATGTCAGTGTTACATACTATGTACAACATGTAAGGTCATTAGATTTTAGAGTCTATGCATATTCCCCTAACATGATTAAACAACAGAAACAAGTCCAGTCTTGATGCATTATATTCTACCCCAGCAGTCGTACTGTTGCATAAAGAAGTTGCCAATACCATGCAAATATTTCTTTCTTTCATGAGAATAATCTGAAAAAATAACACCATGGTGTTTGTGTTTAGAGACGTTCTGCAGGTCTGGAATACACACAGCTGTTTCAAAAGCATTCCAAAATTCCTTTAACACACAGTACGGCATGAAACTGGAGACAGCACAAGGCAGTCTAATGCAGCCACTGTAAGATTAAACTTCTGTGATATGGAGCTAAAAGCTATGGAGCTTAATATCACAGGCTTATTAATGCCTATGGTTTATTATTGATTTTTCTTAAATCATAAGAGAGAGGCAGGTCCTAGCAATGTATGGGGTTAAAGAAATAATTCAGATGCGTACAGATTTTGATAAAATATTGTCATATTGCCCAGCGCTAGTTTGGCATGTTTTTGATTGTACTTTGCTCACCTGCCCATAGAAAGCCACTCTGAAGTAGGTTCCCAGTAGCCGGCGACCAGTCTGCATCACCTCTAGGATCTTAGAGTAGGCTCTCTGTAGAGTGTCGTACAACCGTCTCAGTTTCTACAAAAGGAAATAAATATATGGGGTTCTTTTGTTTGTGCGTGACTGAAAAGTAAGGTTTTACCAACTGGAGCTGCTCATTAAAATAAAAATTTATGCAAATAGAAAATCAAACGTCCATCTGAATCTAATAAAAAAAAAATCACTCCCAATTTCAGCATCCCTCAATATCCATTAGGCATAGTTCCAGGACTCATTTTCCCATCCTTTCAAGTGACAGAAACCCTATCAGTTCTACATTATCATCATATTAGCTTTTTCTCAGTTTGTTTGAACAGCTGGAACAGATTAGGCCTAATTTCCTACCAGATTTTTTTTTGGGAAAAAATCATGTCTTTTATGGTAAACACAAAAGAGCTGTGTCCTTTCAGATGACATTTCAGTGGGAATGGCTGGATCCCTGTAATCCCCATGGTGGGCACACATCAAACCTCGAAGCCAAATGAGATCTGGAACAATATGTGCAGCACTGAGTGTTCCTGTCAATACAGTATCAGCTAGAGGCATCTGTATAATTCAGTCAGTCAGAGGTTGGTGATCATCATCTTTGAGCTCTTTTTATTACATTTTTTAACTTTTTTTCAGTGTAGTTTCTTCAGAAAAGTCAGTCAAACAGACATTTAACATAACTGATTCAATTGGAAATGTAAATGAAATCTTTTATTTAAAGGGCATTGAATTTTAAGACGATAGTATATAAAACCATGTCAGCTCAGCTCATTTAAATGCTTTAATAGTTTTTCATATACGAAATATATATGTAATATATATTATAGTTGGTTCTATATAGAATCATTAAAAATGGGTTTTATATAGTCCGTAGGTTAGAGAGGTGGACAGTGGGGAGCCTAATACAATTTAGAACTATTTTGCCAAGCTCAAGTCAACCGAAAATGTCTGAATATGCTGAATTTAGGTCAGTTCATTTGACACAGTAAAAAAAAAATCTTTTGAATTTGTTCTGAATTTGAGACTATAACAAATCCACACAGCTTCTTATATGCAAGGCTATGTAGGGATGAATGTCAGATACAGATATAAACAATTAGACTTATTTCTATCATTTATTTATTTATTTCTTCTCATTTATTTTTTTCTTTGAAAGAAGAAGGGACTGTGAGACGTCTTTTAGTCAACAAACTTAAACTACATATAAAGAAAAAGAATAAATAGTCTGAGTTGCTGCCTGGTGAACTGTACACGCTGCTGTTTGGTATACATTTTTTATCAGTTATATCTGCCATCTTTGTTAGAGATGTAAAGGCTTAGGCCTTAATTAGAAATGTGAAACCGCAGCGATTTTCTGCGCTCTGGCAGGAGTAAAAAACTGAATCGAAGTGTTTTATGATTAACTTGAGAAACTTGGTTTGGTTAGTTCTGCCATTATATGATTTATCCATGGCACAGTATACAAAACAACGGTCACTGGAAAAGGGGTTAAACATATTTCTTTTGAAACAGATGAACAAAGAAAGTTGTTTCAATAAAGTAAAAATAATACAGAACTTTTTGTAATAGAGCTAGGAATTAAGAGCATGCAGACCATGGTGGTGTAAACTTGTCTGAACTGTATTCATCATGTTATGAAGAGCATCCATATATGGAGGCACAGTCCAAGCTTTGTTTGTAACTCGTTTCCATAAACACGTTAAGAGCCAGTGCTGGTTAGATGTACGGGCCAACTCATGTGAGCACAAACGTAGCACGGCAACAGGATGTATGTGCTGTTGTGGTTCTGTTTTTGATTGACAGAAACTGAAATGAAGCCTCGGGATAAATGAATTGATAATAAACAATACGCTATGTCTGCTTTTAACACAATACTGGGTGTCAACTGTCTGTAGTTTTAACCTCCAGCTAATTATCTATAAGCTACATGAAATCTGACCAGACCAGTATGCATCTACAGCACGTACAACATTTCTCCCCATATGAAAACAATGCGTGTGTGTGTGGTGCTTTAGCATATTGTGTGCAGTGAGCTAGCTAGAGAAATGACTAGAGAAACCAGAAGACAAAATGCAGTGTGGGCTTTTCCTGCTGCCTGAGAGAACAATCCAAAAAACAATACAAGGTGCAAAACATTACATAAGCCATTCAGCATTGATCACTACAGTCCAGAGAAATAGCCTGGAAGTGTGATACATGACATATTTGTACTTGGATTTGTGATCCTTAGCTGGGTACCAGATTTCAAGTTAGCCTGTTACTCCTACTGTCGGAAAAAAGAACCTTTGACTGCTGTTTTTTAGGATGTATAGCCAATACACAACCAGGACTTAATATAAAAGCTGTGATGTTTTATCTATCAAATCAATATGACCTACTTGACAGAAAGTAAAAGACATGTGTGACTGGGTAAAAAAGGACAAGTAGATACATCACATCAAGGGCTGTCCACTAGACTTTTCAGAATATAACAGAAGAAGAGTGTAGTAAATAGTTTCTAACCACTATACTGAGGACACAAGAGCAAACAGCCTATATGCCTCAAGGCTTAACTTCAAACAAAATAGTTATATGAAGGTGTGGATGAATTTATCCTCCCTTCCTTTGAAGGGATAAAAATTTAAAGTTTCACTTTAAATGGGTGGGTCTTGTAGTAGTTATCATTTCTCACACACGCTTCTTTTGTTATTTTGTTTTTCTCTAGACACTGGGTTAGCTCTTCTTTTTTTCTGTTATTGCTCATGTGTGCTCTTAACTGTGTAGAGCAGAGTGGTAATTCAGCACTGAAATCTGACAAGTAACTGCTGAGTTGAAACACATATGTTTAATAGGAGCAACAAACTGTTTCAAGACTGAAGATTGAATGTCCTTGGTGTAAAACTAAGCTATTAGTAAGTTCTATTAAGGACACCACACTGTATATCAGACCTTGGCAAGGGTTTCAGTAAGTGATAATATTGTTATGGGTAAAACTATATTACACAGTGTAGAATGGCAACCACCTCAAAATCATGTTTTGCCCTTCAAAATATTAAGGGCAAAACAAAATAGTCGTTGCAGCGGCTTGTTAAAAAAAAAAAAAGGTGAAATAATGTAGTTAATGTTAGCGCCTGTTTGAAGCATACTCATTACTGTTTTAAACAGGCACAAATTAAGACAGAACTGTTTCTTTTTTACAGCTTATTCTAACATGACAATCATTTTACTATAAAATGCATAGCCTGGTCATGTTTGTATTATGTAGCTCAGCCATTTTTTTAAGAAGTAGCTAATCTTAATGTGGCTCTATTACACTCTATAGACAAAAGTATTGAGACACACCTCTTACATCATTGAATTCTGAAGTTTCATTCAGTCCCATGACCATGGATGTATAAAATCAAGCATCTAGCCATGCAGTCTGCCTTTTGTGAAAGAATGGTTCATTCTAAAGAGCTCACTGAACCTCAGCTGAGGCAATAACTGCAGAGTTCCAACCAAACCTACGTATATAGCTGCGTAGTGTGTGTAGGTGTCCCAATACCTTTGTCCATTTAGTGTACGTCATGCATGTTTCTGCCACTCAGGCAGTGAGTGTGTTGTAGTTGTGGTAAGCAGTTACAGTGTTGCAGCTTACTTTGTTGAACCCTATAAACTGCTAGAACTGCTAGTTTTGAAATTAAAGTATGGACCCACATGTAAGCTGAAAAAATATAAATCTTAAAATATAAGCCAACAGTACCTGGTGACCTGCCAATATGATCAAAAACTGAATTTCTTCTGTTCATGTTAACATAACCTCATGGCTAACGCTCCATGCGAAAGGTCCACACTTTACTATTACACAACTGTAGGGCTAATACTGTATGAAAATATGTATGAATATAAATAATGAAAGAAAGTAGAAAATGGCTCAACTGAAACATGGCACAGGTCTTATAAAAATCCCTTTAAGTGAATTTACTTGAATCCAGTTGCCTTTTAAATATTTACTAAACACCCACGTCCTCCTTGTTGTCACTGTCTTCTTCTTTGCAAACAAAAAGGCTGGCTAAAAAAGGTGTCTGCAGGCAGGTAGACAAAAATGTCTAAATTCACACAGCACAGTTTTTATACCCTCTACCACAGGGCCTGTAGTGTTGTAGTGTTGTTATATAGAGTAGTTTGTTGAAAGTTAATATAAAAGAAAATAAAACTATAAAACTCCATCTGTGTCCCTCTACAGTCTTTAAAGGGTATTAAAAAACACATTCACAATTGTTAGCTATACTTCATTATGTGTCACCAGTGTTCTCTTTTAGACAGCAGGTATGTGAAACAATGATCGTGGTCTTTATAGAGGAAGGTGCAAAGGCTAACAATTCCTAAAATCTACTTCCAATTCCTCTTACCTCAAACTCATGCCGCTTTTCATAAACTGGGATGATGAGTCTGGCAATGTGTGTGATAAGCTCAAACCGCTCAGCTTTCCATAGGCCCTCAACGCACACCTCCAACTGCTCTACCAGAACATCCTGTTTCACACATGCAAAAATGGACATACAAAACTAATATTAGTGGCATTTCATATTCAGTTATTACGCATTTTATATAAGCAAATATGAAACACGTGGTTCAATAGTGCCTGCTCAGAAAAATGAAATCTGCTTATAGTCTATGCCCTTTCACCCTTTTTGAGCTTTTTAATAACATTCATGTTGCTAAAAACACCTACAGTACCTCAGTATAATACACATCTTGCATGCCTGAGTCTTCTTTCATTGCAGCCTCCTCATCTATGTTGAAGGTAATCTTCTTAAATGCTGCTAGTCCAGTCGGGAAAAGTTCTGTAAAGCCAGAGAACAATAATGGACCTTATTAAAAAACTTCAAAAGTCACTATTCTTAAAAGTTCAAATGTGTTTAGAACGAGGATTTTTAACAATGTATGAAAAGTTACAGAATGTATGGTTCAGCGGATGCATGTTTGTACTTCTCATAATCAGCTCTTGTGAAACTGTTAGAAGTCTTTTGTGTGCTGTTAACTGAACTTCTGATCTGTTTTCTAGTTATGCAAAATTGGTGGCAGCTGGCTTGTCTTTCTGTTTTGCATTGGAACTAATCTGGAAAGGACCAAATTGACCAACAGCACAGCACATATGTTGTATCTGAAAACCACAGGAGCCATTTTATCTTCTTACATTCTATGTATTCTTTCAACAATGAAGGCAAATTTCCAAAAGTAGCATTTAATTTGCCCACCTGTTATAACACTTCATATAACAAGTTGTATTTGTACCACAGGTTCAGGAAAGGGCTTTGAGCAGACTGGACTGAACATGTACTCTATTTGCATGTGTCCCAGAAAGGGA
The DNA here is from genome assembly GCF_030463535.1 of Salminus brasiliensis. NCBI lineage: Eukaryota > Metazoa > Chordata > Actinopteri > Characiformes > Bryconidae > Salminus > Salminus brasiliensis. The sequence goes on from NC_132886.1 coordinate 22,939,638, forward strand.
AATTTAGTAATCCTATACTAATATCCTTTATCCAGTTTCATAACTTCTAAGTTTGTTTGACTTGATAAAATGTATATAATGATATAAAATTGTGCAATTCTGTATCAGAACTGTTTTACAAACTTGGGAAATCAAATTATGCAGATTAAAAAAAAAACATGCAAGGGCATTACAGAAATAATAATATTAAACTATGCTAGAGTTTATGCCAGAGTGTAGGTGTGTACTATTATGTACACTCTGGGTCAATGCCATTCAACTGCCATAATACATTGATCAGGTAAAGGTAGTTATTGATCTTTTAAAGAATTTAAAAAGCTTACTTTTTCTGTGCAAATACTCTGCCACCAGTGCCGCAACATGAACATAACACATAGCTGCCTGTACAAAGAATAAAAGCAAACATGAGAATGTACAGAGACTGTGTCAAAGCCACTATGTAAGCAGGATACCATAATTAGCCTGCTTAACAGATGAGTTAAAAACTTTACAACCACCTGACTACTATTCAGGGGTTCCTTGACAAGACTTCTGAAAGTGCTTGATCGTATCAGGCACAAACATGTTAGCAGATCCTTTACATTCTGTTGTAAATACATTTATTAGGGGAAGTTGTCTCTGATAGGACTACCCGGCCGATAGAAGGTCCAGTTCTGATGCTTGTGTGTTCTTTTAGCATAGCATAGGAATTCGGACCACTTTGCAGCTCATTCCTTCCTTAACCATCATTAAACTATTATGATAAATACCTATGCTACAGTAGCACTTCTGTTAGTTTAACCCAGATGAGGTAACCTCCTTAGCCCTTGCACATCAATGAACTTGGGGACCCAACACCCTTCTGGTTTTTGATTTAGCTCTCCTTGTATCACTGATGGTAGGAACTCATCACTGTTACTTTACTGGTAACTTTTATTTTTCGGGGGTGCTCTGACCCAGTCATCTGGTCATAATGATGTGGCTCTTGTCAGCGTAGCTAAGGTCTAACGCCTGACTATTTCTCCCACATCCGACATGTCCAGGACAAGAACCAACTACTCAGTTATCTCAGTACTCAGTCTAACATATCCCAAACCTTAACATGAACTGTAATCAATATTATTCACTTAGTCTATGAGAGCATCATAATGTTTTGGCTCATTAGTCTGTATGTCATCATATGTCAACACGTTTTTTTGTGTGATGTGTTTATAAATATTTTTATAAAGTCTTTACTTTAAATTTTAGTACTCAGAGATGAAAGCATTGGCAGTAAGAAAGAGAAAGTAACAGCATTAATTCTCTTAGCCCTTGCCCTAGTTTGGTTCCATGGATTCCTGTTTGTCTTAGGAGAGTTGAAGTTCAGAGGTCACAACATTTCCAATAATAATTCCTGATGCTTTTTTAAGACTGCACAAAATAATGACTTTTCCTTTTGTAAGGGGTCATGACCCTTATTAGTACAACATGCTGGTAGTAGAAGTTGCATGTCATGTCAAACAGTGCAAATAAGAATTTTCCTCTTAACTAAATACTGCAGAATGTTAAATAAATGTTTACTTGGCAGAATAAACATCTAGGAAGTAAATCTACCTCAGTAAAATCCTTTGTAAGACATTTAGATTATACAAAAAAAATATCTACAAATATAAATCATATATAATAATTATGATTTTCCGGTTATTTGCATGCAACTTTTAAAATGTCACCATACAAAACAATACTAGATTCATAGTACATAGTGACGCATATTTGCATATTATCAATACAGTGTTTTACAACATATGAACAAGAAAACAAGAGGGGGGAAAGCCTAGAGGCAAAAGAGAGAGGAGAGATTCTTAACTCTAGTTTCTAGTTCTACAAACATAGCAGACTGGTCCAGGCTTGCCCTTTCTGCAGTGACTCACACAGACATTGCTGGAGCATACAGGAAAAAGTTCACAATGCACAATCAAATACCACTCATAGTCTGGCTGCTTTTGTCGAAAGCAGTTAATGTACCTCATTGAGCAATCATCTTAACTCTAACCACAACGCACGTCATGGTGCTGGAGCCCTTAATTAAACACAATTCAAGAGAAGTGACTTTTACTGTTATTACAAATGGCGAACAGGCTAACTCTGCAAATCTGGAGTTATTAGTCATTTCTGCCAGTCAGAAAGACCACCAGCGAACATGGAACAACCTACCATATGGTGACGATAAGAAGAGCAAAGTCACAGGGCGTGGCTCCAGGAAGACTGTGTTTACTGCATTAAGATAAAAATCACTCTTCTCTGTATTCCTACATACACTCCACATTTAACTCTTCAGTCCCAGGGATTTGAAAAACATTTTGGTGGTGGCAGAAAGGACTAAATAGGTAACTGTCATCTCATAACCATTAAATATACATTTAATGATGAATAAGCCCAGATATGATCTGAAATCAGTGTAAAATGGTTAATTACATTTTTTTTGTATATATATATATATATATATATATGCTTTTTCCTTTTTCCTATAAAGCACAAGAAGGTTTTGTTTCTAGAGCAATGGAATGTGAACTATATGTAGACAGTAAGTTGAATTTATTGACAAGAATTATGTGAATTATGTGAATGGGTACCTCTGAGAAATCCCCGTTCTTAAGGTGAGCTCGAGCCATGCTGTCCAGCCATGTCCGCCTGAGCTCAGGAGTGCTGGCGTAAGAGCGGGCCAGGCTGTACTGGAGGTCCAGCAACATCTCTGGGTCTTTCTCATGTTCACGCATCTGAGCAGTGGCCATCAGTACTGTACGGATGCGCTTAGTTAGGCCCTTTACTTCTCCTGGGAATGATGTAGTCTAAACATGCACGCACACACACACACAATGTTTGTTTTTATACAGTGTCAGGACATGGGGTCCCATATGCATCCCATATGCAATAATACTTTCGTGAGCATAAAAGAACCTAAGCCTGAACTTAAACTCAGTATCCAAAAAGAAATGTCAACTTTAAAAAAAAACTTCACAAAGTTTGGACCAAACAGACCTTCTCAGACATACCTGTTTGATCAAATAAAAAGGCAGCGGTGCAACAGTGTTTCCTAATCACTGTTCAAAAACCTCTAACAGATCAGAGAAACACTTGGCTAAGCATGTAAGATTTCAATGGTTGCTCTAAAGGTCCTTATAAGGCCAACTGGACTGAAACAACACACACAAATCTTGCAGTTAATTTACTGGGTCAGTAATAAAATCCAGAGAGAAACCATTCCTTCCTATACCTTCATGGCTTTGTCACTGTTGGCGAAGTTGTTGATGATAGACAGTGACTCCTGAAAGCGTGAGCTGCCTGTTAGCGCCACGTCTGCAATTAGCTGGCTCACTGCAATGATGATCTACAGAGAAAAAAGCCAAAGCAGACACAACGAATGAACAGCCAATTATGCTGATAGCACTAATGCAAAGGGCTACAGAAATACATAGAGAGACTGCTTACAACATTTATTATGTTATGTTCATTTGCCTCAATTGCATGAAAAGCTACTGAGGACTTTGTCTTCAAACAAATGTTTGTTTTCTGTCCTAATGTATGTTAAATTGCATTTAGAAGTACTCAGCTACCAGAGTTGAAAGGAAGGAAGCTTGTTTCATGTAATGGTCTCATTAAGAGTTCACAATGTAAAGAGAAAGAACAAGGTTATGCCAGATCAAAGATCACTTTTCCTTTAATGTCTAATAGAACAATGTTCAAAGCATTCTTTAGGTGTAGCTCTGTCTGTACACAAATTCTCTGAAACAAAGAGCCATAAAACATTTTTTTAATGTTTTGATTGACATCTATGTTGCTTAGATAGGATTAAAACAAGAACCATCTGGATAACATTCCACACATGTTTTCATGGCTATTGGACTGAGGGCAGCACGCAAAGGGCATGGCACACAGTACCTGTAGGTGCATGCGCAAAAAGGTCTTCTTCTTCGTATACTCAAAGTTGTTCCTCATTAGGAGGTAGAGCAGGCCGGCCGCCTCCCCACGCAGGGCTCCCAGTTTGGACATACAGCACTTGAGTACCTCATAACACAGCGAGCCACACAAGGTCACTCTGCCCTTGAAGAGAGTCACCTGAAACTGAGGTATCCAAAGGAAATTTTAATAAGATATACCAAAATCTATCAGGTGTCTTTCATTTTTTAGCTTTAGTTAAAGAGCCCATATTGTTGTCTTCTTTTACAGTTTTGTCTTCGATGTTTGTGTATTTCTTGAAAAAGCAATTGTAGGGATTATATTTCAACCTCTCTTTATTTCTTAGAATTTAACAGGCTACCACTTCAAGTTTTTCAACATTATGTTACTGCGAAATAAGTAAAAGCCTCCAGGTCTCCAAAAGGCATGAAGTTAAAGATGAGACACTCTTTTTAACATTTTAAGCAAAACATGTGTAAGGACATTTTCAGCAAAGTATTTTCAGGTAACCATTTTCCCAGTTTGTAATGTAATTAAAGAAATGGCAGCTAACAGAACCCTATGACCCTATGAACCCTATGATGAAATGCATCTCAAAACCCTGTTTGACTGCAAATGACATTAAATTCAGCAACAGATGTTTTCAAAGAAACATACAAACAAGCCTGATGCATTTTAAAAACTACACCTGTGTACTGCTGAAGGTAAAATAGGCCTTTTTGGCTGCAATTAGCAGAGGTATGATTGTAGAAAAAAGGATTGCAGAATTTAGTGAAAAGAACTCCAACTGTTAAGAACAGGGATTAATCAATTATGCTTTGGGTTTGTGTTTCAGCCAGTGGCACAGGGAACATTTCTGTTACTGTGAATAGATAAATGGGTAGAAATAAACTGATCTCCAAAAGGGAAGGATGGTACATGGAAGAATGCATTCAACAGATCAATTCGATGTTTACATGGAATAATAAATTCTATGTAAGAACATTATAGCGTCATAAATGTAGACAAGCGGGTTTCTTTTGCTCCATGCTCACCTTGGTAATGAAGGCTCTTAAAGAGGCAAATACATGTTTGATTGACATCTCTGATTGCCCCATTCTCAGGAAGGTGAGGTAAATGTCAAACACTTTCTTCATCAGAGTGTTGTGACCATCACTGTCCAGCAGCTGGTTCTGTGGGCAACGGTTAAAATAAATAGACTGTCTCTGACATTCCCTTATCAGTGAACAAAATACACCCGCCCCTGCAAGCCCCTGTATGTTTTACCTTAAAGCTCTGAGTGAAGAGAGAAAGATTGTCCAACACAATGAGGCAAGCCTCTGTTGAGAAGTTACCCTCTAAGAGGGCCTGGTGGTTTATCTCTGTTTCTGTGAGACCCACACCTGTAAAAAAAAAACATCACACTGTGGTTAGTAGTTCAAAACATTAGCTGAAATGATAACTGATACACAACTGACTCATCTTCTTAAGAAAGGACAGGTGGTGGGACATGTCCTTATCTAGACCAAATTCTTAGAAATCAGTAAGAATTTACATTGAAAGTAAAGCAGATTATGACAACCCCCTACATGTGTATTCTGCTCTTTGAAATAAACCACAAAAAATCTTTACCCAGATTAACGGAATGAGATGCCTCCATGGTGCCGAATTGCTGTATGCTGGCCTGCATGAGGCTGGACCGGCCACGCATCACCGGCATGGTCTGAGACTTTCTGTCAGAGGTGAAGACCTTGGATACCCAGGACTCCTGACACCTACACAAACAGCAAACACACCCATACACAGACACACACACAAACATGGTTATACTGACTAGCAGAATACAACATGAAGTGTAGTAAACAGGAATGCTTACTTAATCCCTCACTCTAATTCGTGATATGGGATGTTGTAAGAATATTTGAAAATTGTCCTGACAGTGGCTAAACAGGCAACCCAAAACAAATTCATAACAATTCTTACCTACTGATAGTCCTCTTGCCAACATAGCGAAACTGGACCAGAGAAATCCTTAAAAAAAAGCCAAACAATTGCAATCAATTAGTCAATCAATACATAAATAAATAAGCAGAAACCCCAAAAAACCCTTTATCAAAACATCCTGCACAACACTCACTCTGCACAAAACCAAGTGTAGGATTTGTTTGTCATCATTTAATGTTGTATACCCATTGCTTCATTTGCTTCCTCATAAACAATTTGATTGAGCCCGTGTTCATGATTACATTTTGGCTCAACCCTGAATACTTTAAGGAGATTAGTGGAAAGCTTCTGAAGATGGTGTGGTTCAGGGAGCAATTCATTTGCAGAGCATTTTTATGGATTGCTTCAAATAGTAAGGCCTTTGAAGAGTGACTTGGCCATGCTTTGACTGGGTAATTTTTTGAATTGGGACAATGAATTTGTCATAATCAGGAACAAAACCTAACCCGCCTGACTGGTGCTTTGGATTGGATTGCTGATGCTTTTTATTGCTCATGTTCATGTTCCTGTGTGAGTTCCTGATCTCTTATTTCCAGTGAAGAGTTTTCCTTGTATTTGCTTTTTGGCATGTGGTATTATCATACATACATACTAACACCAAACTGTGACCATGTCTACACAATCTACTACAAAAGCACTACTACTATTCAACTTCTGTTGATGTAAGGTGTGTCATTTTAAAGGAGTGCCTTTACTCCTTTTGTGCTAATTAATGCATATGATGTGTGAATGATTGAACAACTGATTAATTCAGCTTTTCATAAGGTTAGTGACTCACTCTAAAAGACTGAGGAAATTCATAATGTCCTGTGGATTCACTTTGTTCCAGTAGGCCAGCAGGGTATCTGCAGAGGAAAAGGGACATGAGAGGAGGGGAAAGAATGTTTGTTGAGATGTAAGTCTGTTGACATTTGATAAAATGGTTATCAGAAGAACCCATGCAATGGATACAGTGCACTTATACAAAACATTCCTAATATACACAGATCAAACTCGAATGACTAAGCAAATACAACATTTTTGGACTTGAACAAACAAATAGGCGAGTTGGTACTGACCCTCTGACACTGTTTTTATAATGTGTAGGAAACATAGCAGCAGTCCTTTTACTTCGTAATGGCCGAGTCGCCCTGCTGATGGAAGGGTGCTCATTGTGGAGCCACGTCGGTGTAACTGAAGAACAAAATTAACACTCATTAAACATACACACATGGTGTAAAAAGACACTGAGGTCACTGTTGTATTTGGTCAGTTGTGTTTGTCATGATTTCTGAAGAGATTGATGATTTATGAATTACTCAGCAGGGAAGGCCAGGATTTAGTTTTAACTAGTTCCTCTAGTTTCTCATACTGTAATTCCAATGGGCTGTAATGCTTGGTTGAGAGTAATAGGGTAGGTTACAATCTACACATAAAGGCTGTTCACATTTACAAGCCTCATTAATTCATCTGTTTCTCAGATTGGATTTGACTATCTTGACAGTTCACATTTAAGTGTGTTGTATCTGTCTAATGTGAACAGAATTGATGAATCAGTCCCTGAAACACATGAACACAGGCTGGCTAAAGAGATTTAACCATTAGTGTGCTTTTACAGTACTTGCTTTCACTGGTTTTGTCACCATAATGGAATGTGTGTATAACCCATGAGCGTAATCTATTGAAATTCTGGAAATAAATAGTGCTGGCTGATGGCGACAGGCAAACATATTCACATTCTGACCATTCACATTCATGTTGCATACCCACAAATCAGATACATATCCGATCTCGGTCTAAGTGCCTCAAATCTGATTTTGAAAAAAGTCCACACAGCTGTAAAATAATCAGATCTGTGTCAAATTAAGGCAAAAAAATCTGATTTGAGTCACTTCAGCCTGGTAATGTGAACATAGCCATTGTGTCCAGTATTGTGCAATGTTCCTACATAGTATGTAGTTAGACAACATGGCAGTAATAATAATGATAATTATTGTTACATAGTGTTTCTATATGTCATTAAAAGCATGCCATCCATACCTCATTAATATCTGGTGTACCAGGGTCTCCATACATAGAGCTTCTTGAGTCTTCCTTCTTTACATGTCCGTTTTGGGTGATGACCCCACCTATGTCACAAACACACATACAATAGTTTGAACATACACACAAGGTCTTATGCCTCAATATCAAATACCCACTGCACTACCCATTGAAACCTGTTCCTGTTCTACTCACTCTGCTCCTTGTCAATTGCTGTACTGGCTCGGCGAATGTCTATTGAGCCAGTCATAGACAGGTCATCTCTGCACTGAGAGAACGTATGACAAAAAAGTTAATTCTCTTAATTTAAACAAAATACACATTTTGGAACTTCTTCTAGTTAAAGCACATCCATAACCTTTGCATTAACATGTTTAGCTGCAACTGAACGTGGACTTCTCAGTTATGAACAATGATACTGCACACTAGAAAGAACCATTCTTCCATCTAAACACATTAAATCCATCCAGTTTATACATGTTTACTTCATTCGGCTTTTAATAGGTAAGCTCCTGATAGCTTCCTTGCATGACTCACTCTTCATTTCACACTACTAACAGGTGCAATAATACAGGTGTGGTCATACACTCACAGGTGCGGTTCCTTCATTTGTTTGTCATTTATTTGAGCAGCATTACACTTGTTGATTAAAAGACCAACAGTTCTGAAACATATATGATATGCAGATGAGCAGCTTACCATGAGGCCAAAGCCAGACCGTGAAGGTTGTTTTTGGGCGGTCAGCTTATTCAGGTTCTGGTACAGCAACTCAAAGAGTGGAAGGTAAAGGACACAGATACGGGCCTGCTGATTCTAGCCAGGAATAAAATGTAAATGCAAATAAAGGACTGATCTGCAGATATCAGTTGAAAATAGCTTTTCAGAATGGTTTACAGGTGTAAACATGTTTTCTTGTTGGTTCACAATAGCATTGTAGACAAAGAACAAATATGGCCCCTTTATTTGTAAGGAACAACTGAAAAAAGTTTTATGTTTAGTTCTAGTGAAACCACTCATTTAATTGCCTAGTTGTGAAGCACGCAATCCCATTAGCTGAATAACCCTGTTGCAAGTACAGTCCCACCTGTGGGATCCGATCATTCAGCCTTAAACGTGACGCAACAATCAACTTTAATTCTGCTGATTCATCAAATCCATCCACTAATGAGGTTTCCCACAACATACAGATCAACTCTTAAACACTGGAATTTCCCATTACATCCAAAACGACGCAGAATTTACAGAATGTTACAGAACTGCAACTGCGCTCGTGGTAAAAGAACTTCCTCAGGGGGGAACGTTACAGGTAGCCAGAACATGCCTGGCAAAGGGTTAAATGCTCATGAATTCTCAACTCATTAGTGTTGCAAAATTATAAAATAGTGTTGCAAAATGCTGATTCATGAAATTAACCACAACTGGCAAAACTAAACAAGTACTGTATGCTCAGTCACGGACTATTAGTATGGTCAACATAGCCTCCTCAGTGAATAAGCAGTCGGCCTGAGGAGTACACAGGACATGTCGTCTTGAATTTATGGATGTTTTGAATTCTCGTGACCATGGCATGTTTATCATAGAACGCATCAACACTTACTCCTTTACCTAAGAAGCCAAACAAACACTGGCCTTTGTGACAGGATTAAGCGGTTTTAAAAGAAAAATACTGTGTCTGTACTCTCTTGTGCGTAACGCAGATGTCTCTAACAACTGTCATTTACATATTATGGAGACTGATTTTACACTGGGTCTGATAACCATTTACGACATTTGAATAAGTCTTATTGTTTGGGTCTTCTGAACTATAAAAGTGCAAACACGAAGCTGCTCGAAACCTGTCTGCCCCAATTCCTGCTGTTTGTTTACAGTTTGCATAACAGACATCAGCTTATCTGCGTGTAATGGCTGTGTATTTTACGAGAACCATTAGTACAACCACATTAGCAGACTTTTACGAGCAGTTTTCTTGTCTGGAATACACCACCCAGCAGCGACAGTCTCAGACCATTCTTTATTTTAGTGATGAAGGTAACTAGAGTCTTGGCAAATACAAAGTTCTGCTGCCACCGAGAAAAACAAATTCAGTTTGCAGTCAAATAAAGAAGCGTATCAGCGTATCTACGCAAATATAACAGGCGACACTCTTTTCTGGCCACAGATGTTTGGGAACAAAGGTCAGAGGAGCTCTTTCTTACTGAACAGTAATAGCCTTTGTTGTTTAGTATGAAGGAAAGCTCACAAGTGTCCTGTATCTCCACTACATAAAAATGATCTGCAGTCACACGTGGCTCACCTTATAGACTGTGTATCTGTCATCCATGCCGTGCTTAATTATCAGGTTCTTCAGAACGGCCACAGCCAGTTGCCTAATCTCCGGGCTGCCCTGCAGGCCATCTGCTACTTCTCGCAAAAGCAGACCCACCAGAAAATGGTTCCTGCAGTAGTCCTCGGTAAGGCTGTACTCCAGACTCTGGTCTGCAAAATATTGTGCCAGTATTAACAGCAGTCTCTTGCGTATCTTGGGGTATCACCAGTTGTCTTTTTTTTTTTTTTTTGACTTTATATAATTGGTTAAAGAATGTGGACAGGTGGGATCCTTCAAGTCATTCCATGCATCATTTGACAACATGGTACATATAAAAATAGATGCATTTGTGGAAATGCAGTGACAAGTACCATCTGACGTCACTTGGCCACTGAGACAAAGTCGTGGTAGTGAAATGTGTTCATACAAATACAAGGTGTTTCTGAAATGAAAACACTGTATCATATTTTTTGCTGTTTCTGCAAGTGCTCTAACTGTTCACCAGGCTGCATTCCCCGACTCCTCGCTCCAGCAGATAGGAACATAAACAGTTTCAGAAAGAACTTGTGTTTCATACAGCAGGATCTCTCCATCCCACCTTAATAAAACAAATAGAAATATTTGTGCTGACAGATTTCTATCAGTTACATTTAATGACATTGATTCAGAGAATAAAAAGCCTGTTTGCGTGTTTATTACCCCACCGTGTCACATTGGTATTAATTACTGATAGGCTTGAGAAACCCCTGATCCACACAAGATCCTTCTGTATTCACTGAAACTCAATCACAGAGTGCAGAAGGCAAGAAAGATAACAGTGGGACAAGGACATCCAGTACTACCTATCCATGAGAAAAGTACATTCATGTCATGTGTGACAATATCATTTGTTAAGAGTTTCACAACCATGAAACTCAGCTGACACTACAGGCTTCTGTCCACCTCCAACATTTTGGAATCGTTTTTCCCAAAACAGACTCCCTGGTGTAATAAAGTGCAAGATGTCCACATAACAAAGCAAGTTTTAAATGCATGGCGGCTTTAGCACAAGCCCAGGCCTGAAATGTCAGATGCAATGGCAGTTAGATGTTCAAGCATGATTAATGGGTTTTGCAAGAAAGTGGCTAGCCAGTTAGTGAGGTTACGAGAGCCCTTAACTGGCAACCCAGACTTATTTTGCATCGATGTTGGCCGACATCACCTACCTATGACGCCAAAACACTCCGCCGCGTACGAAATAAAATCTGATCATGAGCATAAAAAAAAAACAGAAAAGAGAAAATGAAAAAAGGAGGACATCATGCTGGGAAGGAAGGGTGTGTGAAAGTGTGTGTTCAAAGAGTTAAGGGGCAACATTTGTTTGGATGTTTCACTAGCTTTGAATGCCACTTCAATTGGGTTTCCCAAAAGCACTGTGTTGATAAGACACATCACAGAGTGTGTAACTTTGCTCCTCTGTCTGGCAGTGAGCTTTGATCTCGCCACTTTGTTTGTAGCATTTGGGGAAACTCAACCCTGTTCTAGAGCAGTGCTTTAACTGTGAAGGAAGTGCAGGACAGTCCATTACAGTAAGAGACTAGTATACCTGTACATGTAATAAACCATAAATCATAAATCATAAAATAGGATGTATAAATTCAGCAACAGTGGGACAATTTTTGGTAAATGCTCCAGAGACCCTGATAAATCTTATATACTGTGTTTTTCAGTTGTTACTAGTCTCTTAAATGTAAGTTTGCTAAAACTACACTGAATATCATCTTTGTTTGAATATTCTAATCTTATTATAATACGATATTATAATCGTACTGTACATGCATTTACTATTCACTATGGTAAAATTATGAATGCAGGGAAATACTGAATTATATTTGGCTAAAAGAATAACGACCATGAGCTTAACTGACTAACAAGTATGACATCTGCATGGGATTTTTTTTTTTTTTAACAAGAAAGCTGACAAATTCTACACTCTAACAATTTTCAAATCTACAATCCGACAGTTTTCAATGCCTGACTTAGTCTTTTCCTCCTTCCTCCTTCTTCGCTGTATTTCCCCTCTATCTGTGCCATTCTCCACAATGCCTTTTCACCTCATCCTTCTTCCTTCTTCGCTGTATTTCCCCTCTATCTGTGCCATTCTCCACAATGCCTTTTCACCTCATCCTTCTTCCTTCTTCGCTGTATTTCCCCTCTATCTGTGCCATTCTCCACAATGCCTTTCACCTCAAAGAAGCATCAGTAAGACAGACCAACACTTGTAGCCTAAAATTGATACATACTGTATACACATACAGTACAAAATTAGGTCTGGTATGAAATATTTTCAGGTACATAGCTGTTACAGGCCATAGTGGTCATGACATATTAGCTCTTAAAAGTTACGTGGCCATGGTTCGGCACAGAATGGCCGAGCCTGTTTTTCTCAGAACGGTTAGCTAACCGTATTGAGACATGTAGGACTTGATAACGTAAAGACCGTAATTGCCTCTGTACTTGTGTCACCTTTGTGCCACAAGAATGAGGGTCTTTATATTTTCAGTACAGAAAATGTCGGAGACTGTATCTAATAAGTAGCTGTTGCATTTCAGCACTCTTTAAGCGCACTGATAATTAGTGTAACAACAAGTACACTTTACTGCACTGTAGCGTAATAAAGTTTAGCATACTTTATTCAGCTAGGGGCCTCGTCCACTCTACCACGTTGTTATCATGCCGACTACCTGTCTTGTCCATCATTGCTACCGCAGCATTAGCACTGCCTGGCTTACTAGAATCTAGCATTACCTTTGCGTGGCCAACATTTACATTACAAAGCAAATTACATTAGCCTTGCAGTTGTGATGCCAAACTACACAAAGAAACGGTCACATAATTATAGTGAGATGCCTTGCACTTCCTGGTTCTGGGTTAGCAACAAAGCAAATGTAAAAATAAACCACAACTGGTCAAACGGGTCCGCACCAGCATGGTATGGTACAGCGTGGCCTTAGTAACCATTTGGCCCAGCAGAGGAAAAGAAGCCAATTTCCCTGTTTAGCAAAAGAGGGACAGTATTTAAACCCCACTTTGTCAAAGGTTTCAGGAACACTTTATAGCAATAAACATCAAGTTCCTTTTTTTAATTTCTTGTTGTTTTACATCCTCGTCTTTCTAAATTGTCAGTCCACTAACAACGTCTCTTGTTTATAAAGGCTGACTGTACAGATCTATGATCTGTTTCAGTCAGCAAGGTGACACTAGATAAGAGAGAAATCTGATCACAGAATGAGCACTCCTACGCAGTGGGAGAATATGAGCCACGGTACCAGGTCAAGGAAAGCAAATGCGTGATAATAAGCACCATCATGGTAATTAATTATGTTTACATTGTTTTTGGACAATGTTCTGCCTGTTGTGGTCATTTGAGTTAAACTAGCCAACTGCATTTTTTCAAACTGCTGCTAGTGTCAGTCCTGTTGCATCTGCTAACCTACACTGACTTGAGTGATGGGGAGAGCGTGAGGCCAATTATGTTCTCTTGGACTCTCGGCTGTATGACCGTTACATTTGACACGATATTTATCATGATACACGTAATTACAGACTCAATACATCAGTAGCGACAGATTCTTAAAAACTACTATTCAGATACTCTTCTGTACTAAGTACAGTGATTTGTATTGAAAATCTGCTGCACTTCATCTAATTAAGCCAGTCTAATTATACAGTTTGTAATAAAAGGTGCAGTTGATTAGTGTTTATTAAGCACTAATGCTATCCTCCACATACTAAGAAAAGCATATTGTGTATCATAATAACAAAATTTATCATGATATGATAAAATAGTGTGATATTGCCCCGCTCTATTAGATCATGCAGCTCAAAGAGCAATACAGGATCAGGCTTATTTGTGCCACTTTACCTGGTGACCCACTTTTGCTAAACTCACACTATAAATTGAGCAGTTATTACACAAAGAAACTGCACAGATATAGTTCATACATGTAAAGTATTACCTGCAAGTTACTTGCTGCCAGATATTAAGGGGTGGAGGTCAGTGGTTGTAGTTACAATGATCTCAATGTGCAGGATATGTGAATGGGGCCAAGTGCAGGCAGTGTAAGGAAGGAAGGGGTAACTGTAAGTGGTATATATACACAGTATAGTGACATATTAATATCTTACCCTGTACTCTCTGCAGCTTAGTTCGTCCAAACGCCATGGGAAGGTTGAGTGGAATGTAGTGCTCATGATTACACACTGTCATGAGGAAGTAAAACTTCATTTCTGTCAAAACCTGTAGATGACAAATGTTACATGTTATGTCACAGCTTGGCTCATCATTTGCGTCAAGGATATTGTGTGTTCACACATTTAAAAATGTATCATTACTGTATCGGTGCTTTCTAGCACGAAATCATACAACATACAATATAAGAATAATCATACAAGGTATCTGTATGTCTGCATCTGTAAAACCTCTCTAAACACTATGTGGTATATTGCCAAAACCTTTGTGCAGTCTGGACTAGACGTGTTACAGTCAGTTTGTTAGCTTCATTTTGTTAGTTTTATTTGTTAGTAAATTCATCTAAAAAGATGTTCAAGATAAGTTGTAGCCAGTGTACTGTATACTTGTGCATCTGTCATTAAAGCAGATTTACGAGAATCTGAACTTCTTGCTCCTGGGCTCCCCCTACAGAAATTTGCACTTTTATCTCTCATCACTAAATGACCTTCACACTCATTTTAAAAGCTGAGAGATACAGAACTATCAGTGAAGTGAAAGTGAAAGAAGCATGTGGACTGATGCAGTAGAGTTATATCATTAGATTTGACACAAATATGGCAGAGTTACACAGTTCTCGCGAGCGTTATCCTGCCTCTTAACCAAAGTTACACAGCACAGTTTTTTGGTGTGCCAAGTCCGGAGTTGCAATGATAGCAGCGCTACTCTCCCTAGTCAACATGATTCTGAAGCTGCTATTTTAAGGTCAAAATGCACAGAGCAATGGTTCTATATAGACCTTAGAAAAGGTACTTCACACTGATGGAAAACCTTTTGTAGATGACTATTTACAACATCTAAAAACTGGTTTTAGATAGCACCAAATAATCTTGTAGTCCTGTAATGAGTAATACACTATTTTTCAGAACACGCTAAAAGCAGAAGCATATACCATATTCCTATACTGTTTAAAGGGTAAGACTAAATAAACAACTAGTATCAGATGTGCTCTGGTTTCCAACAAACGGTTGAAACGTCTGCACAGTTAATAGGACACTGCATTACATGTAGTTGTACAGTTAGAAAAGTTATCATTCAAGGTATCATTCTAAAATATTATGTAATGCTTGTTATTTAGACTGTTCTGAGTCCTTAGATAAACTGGACCACAGGAAAAAGGATTCATCCACCAACAAAAACAAACTCCCTCAGTAACAAAATTGTTTTTTTATCATCCCCTGGGGATACAGTGCTACTAATCTCATGAATGTTTAACTCATAAATTACACACTAACATTCACCAAAAGATCTGTATCCAAACAGGAGCATCTAGCTAATTCTCTGTATTTTGTTTGCAATGGCTGATTCAGATCCTTTCAACAATACAGGTAGCTGCCTTTTGAGTGTCTTCCAGTGTAATGTGTAGCACAGACATCCACCAGACCTCTATGAAAAATGTGCTCAACCCTCTTGAAAGAGTGTCCAACGGATAACTCTTGATTGATGGCCTTGCTTTGCTTCCCACAAAAAGTGCAAATAACCAGGAAAATCTGAGGGTCTGTTTTGTAAGTATACATGACAATCAAATTGTTCGCAGAAACAAGAAATGTGCAATCTCACAAACATTTATTCCCAAGAAGATGCCCTCCTGCAATTCCCCTTTGCCCAGGTGTGGCATTAGTAGATCCCCAATTGCCTTGTGCCACAAACAACCTGGCTCAGATAACCCGTGACATACAGATCTGTAGGTAATTCGCATACAGCTCTGCATCACAAAGAAAAGGAGAGAGACTTGAGAGTGGAGGTCCTCTAGACCTGTATATCTCCATGTTTTGGTCTCAGTAGACTGTGGCATTACGGCAGTATAAACATCTTCTATCCTCTCGGTACATTTTTGTCTGGATAGTCATACAATATTACTGTGTTGTCGGGTTGATTTTTATCATTTTTCTTAGGAGCTTCTGGAACAGACCTAGGGCTTTTCTATGTATATACAGAACCTCTGCTTGTTCTATGGTCCTTAGTGACATAACAATTGTGCCCTTACAGCATATATATATATATATATATATATATATATATATATATATATATATCAACATTCAAGGACGTTACAAATACAAATAATAAACAAGACAATGATCAAGACGTCTTATCCATAAAAGTTAAATATATACTACATAAATTGCACTTAAATATATATTGTATTGATTACTTCCTTGTGCATGAATGAAACTTAGTAAGCTAATTTTGGGAACATGAGCATGCAATCTTGCATAAGTCATGCGAGTCACTCGGCTCAGTGCTTCTGAAAGCACTGTGAAGACAGTAAATGGCCTGTGACTTTAAAGAATAGCACAAACAGGAAACTCACTCCATGTTTCCCCTTTCATTCATTCAGTGGTCGTGCGGTGCAAGAACACTGACGCCACCACAAAGAAAACTAAAAAATTCCACTGCCACCGGAATACTTTAAAGAATCACGATACAGTAACAAACCACAGTGAAACTGGAGTAATCAGACTGGTATTCCACTGTACCTTGTGCACCACCCATCAGCATACTGCACAAAACAGACTGAAACAGACTGAAAGACAACATCTGAAGAGCAGCTTATGTTATATTTATTGCTGATGACTGAATGGTTCCAAACTTCACAGGTCAAACATCCGGTCAGAGAAAGATGTGTCAGAAAGACCCTCTGTGCAGCATCAACAAGTCAGTTTCTTAGCTACCCATCCGTTACATCAAGAACTTAAAGTACTTAAACATTAAGGCACAAGAATTGAGGTGAAGAGCAATAATTTTATAATTCTGTAGTGAAGTACAATAGTACAATAGTGATTACACTAAACAAAATCTACCACCAGCAAACTGAATGATGTCAGATACAAGGTCTGACTGTCCAAGGAACAAACACTGAACATTTTTGCTAAGGAAAAGCAGCTTTCATTGTCAAACAGGGAAGTGTAACAATTAGTGTAAAGCAGTTTGCCCACAAAATGAAAAGAATTTATGTGGTATGAAGTCTCCTGTTTAGCTAGTTAAGCTAAAGCCCCTTTATCTCCAAATGTAGTACTACCAATTAACTCACCCGTTATTAGCTTTCCCTAGCCCTAAAGATTCTCACGAAACTAGGAGGGTAAGGACTTATCACGTCTTCTCCGATCCTTGGGTCCTCGGCTTGACCACACCTGCTAATGCTTGTGCCTGTGCTGGCCAACACCACTTTAGGAGCAATGAGGGGAGAGAGCGTCATCTACCCACTCGGAGAGAGCATGAACAACTATGCTCTCTCTGACCCTGGCTGCTGATGGCTAACCAACATGGCTTGTGCTAACTTGCGACTCCTGGGCCATAGTGGTAGCGCATTGGACCACTGAGCATCTTTGGCATGGCATGAATTTAATCTCCACAAATGCAAATCAGGTCACACTGAATGTATTGTCTGAATCTCAAAAACAAACATTAAAAAACACCAGATACTAGTGGAACTTGCTGAAGGTGGACTACTAACCACCCCCAGGATTTTTGCAAGCCACCTAGGGTATTGCTTCCAGTCTGAAGGGGGGGGGGGGGTACTGGGGGATTACACAGTAGTACAGAGCTGTAGAATACAACTGAATTATATAAAAAAAATGGCAAGTGATCAGCATCTAGTAGTGGTATAGTACTGCCTAGGAGAATACTGCTCCTATTTTAATCTAAGAAATCTAGTCTTACACCTTACCTTGGGGTCTTTCTGGCTGAAGCCACACATGTAGTCATTCACAAGACTGAAAGCAAATCCTCTGTTCATGAAGGTCAGGCAGCGCTGTGAGGCAAAGTGGAATTTGTTTAGGCACTGTAGCTACAATTATGTAAGCACATTTAGATATATAATAATTTAGAGGTCTTATAGAGAGTGTAGCCAAAACCCAGACACAACAAAAGAACATTACCAAATTTATGAGTATTTATTCAGCAAATTATTTTATTGTAATGCACTGAATAATTTGTTGAATGACATTTTAATGGAAGGTAAAGACATAGAAAGACATAGATTTGTGCTTTTAAAGTGCATTTTTGTAAAAAAAAAAAAATGTGTGGGGGGATATGTAGTTTAGTAAACAAGGCCATGCATGTGGCCATACTCGTTCTTCACAGAAAACAGAGCGTGCCACAGATACGACATTTATATTTTTAAACTCTTTCTTCTAACACCACAGTAGCTTATCTCGTATCTGTTAGCAGTGATAACGGCCATTCTGTGGCTGTCTGTGTGTGTGTACCCAAGATCTAGGCTAATTATAAAGACAAACCTTGATGAAGTTGGCTAGACTTATGTTGACACAGCGGGCCTCCTCAGGGATTTCTACATAGCGTATGGTGATGTGGGGCATAATGGAGAGCAGGAGACACTGCAGCGCCTGGTGGAAGGAATCTGGAAACCTCTGTGCTCGAGGCATCTGAGAGAGAACATATCATACAGCTTTCAAAGAAATGCAAGTAAGCTATAGTAAGACGTTAATGGGGGGTGCGCATAAGTATGTGCTACTGCAGTTATTGACATGTGTAAAACGCCTCATTGATGCATGTGTTAAAGAATGGGTACGTTTTTTAAATAATAACTTTTACAGGCATGATGGTAGGGCTGTATTGTATATTGTGATGCCATTCTTTCCAAGTAAATGCACAGGAAAGTGATACCTGATATTCTTTTAAGAAAATGACCTGTGAAAAAAGTACCTGTGTACACATTTATTTATGCTTGTAAGAATACATGAAAAAACAAACAAACAGGGACAGACATTTTTTGCAGTTTTTTGCATATACCAACACCACAACAGCCATGGGAGAGTAAACACGAGGAAAGTGTGAATGCATGTCACTGTGTTGATGGAATTTTGTACTGATTCACTGATAAGTGTGGCAAGGTAATTATGCCGATAGTGATAACGAAAGAAAATAAAATGATGGGGGAACTGGTTAAGTTTAAAAAGTTAAAACTTTTTTGTACCGCATTATAACCTTTTATTGTCATACAGTGATTCTCTTACAGTACAAAAGCCACAGTTGGGAGTGTAAGCTGTAAGTGAGGTGGATAGCACCAACCTTCATTCTGTTGCCTTCTTGGAGGAACTGTGCCATTGACTTGGCCATTGCTTCAAAGAAGAACCAGGAGTACTGGAACACCAGACCAAAAGCACAGTTTGGACATTTTTAGAAAACAGATCAGGACTAAGTACTGATAACCTGACATCCTAAAAACTTAGCAGTGCTGAAGTCACTAATAACTAAGTGGTGCCTGCCTGGCACTAATACTCCTCCCTGGTAAAATAACCACAGCACTGCCTACTGTTCAGAGAAAGTATAGCAATGTTATATGATAAGGAACACAATGCCACAAATTTTAATAGGTTAAGGTTTCAGTGAGAATGCAAACAGCACACACACGCACACACTCATTACCTTTAGTAGCTTGTTACAGGTGTTGAAGTCTGCAGTCTGCTTGAGAATGGCAGTCACAGTTGTGGCTAAAACTTCATGTGTGGTCACTGAGTTCCCTGATGCTGGGTTGTTTGTTAGAAATACGTACTATAGGAGAAAATAGAGATGTGTAACATAAAGTCTTATTCCACTTAGAGTATTATGTAAAATAAATAAATAAATGAAATCATATGTAAATCTTTGCCCCAAATATGTTGAGGATGAGGAGAAAATTGCTAATCCCAAATAATTAAGTATTACATATGACACATGACAATACTCATATATAAGAAGTGAACCAACATGAGATCAAGGAACCAATAAAAGTGTACCTTAAGAAAAGAGCGCAGATAATGCTCCAGTTCCTCCTCGTGACACTGGGATACAATGTGAATGATTACACTGGGGAGAAACATACTCAGTTACTACTTTAGTTCTGAGTATACACAAACATTAACCTCTATTTTATTTGTCTCTTTGATCATTTTATTTTTAATTTGACCCCATTTTCTGCCCAATCTGAAAGACCAATTACCCAATCTCTGTTTGTGTAAACTGCCCCTATCACTAGCAATGCCCCCAACACTAGAAAGTTGAAGACACATCCTCAGATGTGAAATCAGCCACCACTTTTTTCAGCCACTGCTGCCCATATGCAGCAGTGCTAGGCAGCCAACAGGCTTGGAGGAATGCATCGGTTCCCCAGCTCTGAGACAGTGGCTAAAATATGCCTGTGTCGTCCAGCATCACAGTGGTTGTGATGTGGGAAGGTAGTGTCATCAACCCACCCCTGAGAGAGCAACCCCTGAGAGAGCAAGGGCAATGGTGCTCTATCTGACTCCAGCTGCAGACAGCAAGCAGCATGACCCAGGACTTGAACCAGATATCATCGGATCATAGTGGTAGTGCCTTAGTCTGCTGGACCATTCAAAGCCCCCAGTCTCTGAATTTTGCCAAAATGGCAGATACTTTACATTTCAAAATACATCAGATGGTAGATAAAATGAGAAATAACCGTATAAGTGACCTGGTAAGGGCAAGTTTCTTTATATTTAATGTTACTTTCTCCTGCCATAAAATAAAGACTGACCGTGTACAGTTGACGCCAATCTCTTGAGGCTCTTTGCTTGCTGTAGTAAGAACTTGGAAAAGCTGCACCAGCACAGTGGGCAAGAACTTAATGATGACCTGAGTCTCCACAGCATGCAGGCACTGTAACAGGAAAGAGGAAAAGAAAATATTTATAATATAACCTATATAAATAAGTTATTTCCTTTACATTACTTTACAAACTATGGTTTGTTTCCAGGTCCTTTGTTTTCTAATACAAGAGCTTTCCAAAAAAAAACATTCTCTGTGGTTTAAGTTAGAGAAAATCACACCTTTAGGTATTTAATCAGCTCTGCTGGATTCCCCTCTGAGGTCGACCTCATCAGCTGGCAGTACTGGAAGAACTTGTGAAGGTGCAAATCCTAGATTGGGTCAAAATCAAAAGCTAAGTGCCACTGTTTCTGCTATTGCATGTTTCTACAACCTTTCAAAGTGAAGACAAAACCACACTTTTTTTCCAGAAATCAAATCATTATATACCTGAGTGTAGATTGTTGATGCTGCATAGGTCTTTACTTTGAACAGCGGCTTTGCATTGTCTACCCACTTGATGTCCGGTGATGACTTGTGGCAGGAATAAAAAAAAAAATAATAATAATAATAATTAACTTCAAGCTGCATTTAGTAACATTCTGGGTCATTTTTTGCAATGTTTGTGTGCTTCTTAAAGTGCTGCACATAATTTCATTCATAAGCTTGTAATCAGTAGATTTGGCTAAATATTTAAATTATTCATTTATATTTAACACATAAAGACAACAGTAGTGCAATTTTTTAGCTTCCATTTAAAAATGAGACCAAATCCCATCTAGACTGAATGTTAGGGATTTATTTTATTAAGTTGCATGAGTAGACTAGCACAGGAACTCACCAAATACTTGTCTTATGACCCATGGAAAAATAATTAGACTTAGTCAACTAAAGAATTATTCAACTAAAAATCGAATGAGTATTTAATGGAAAGGGAAAACTCTGGTATTCACAAAGAATTGTGTTCAACAACAAAATTAGCAATTAGTAATAATAACAGATATATATAAATAGAAGGAAACTAGGAGCAAAACTTACCTTTTTGGAGTCTTGGTTCTTGTCATAGAGGTAGCCAGCTGGTAGATTAGCAGATACAGGAAGCTGTAGGTCTGAAGACTGCATCCTCCCATCCTTCAACAATGGCATCCAGGCATATCCCACTGATAAAAAGCATCAGCTGTATTGTGGATTATTCAAACAACACTGCATACACATATACACCTATACATAAACAATAGGGCTACAATTTATTATTAGTTTTGCATTTATATTGTTACATATTGTGACTGTGATATCCCTTGCAATATATTAAAGGAGATATTAAACTGGCTTTCCCTCACTTTATTGAAATGAAGAAGTAATATGTAAATGCGGCCTTGTGTAATAAGTCTTTCTGCGTTAAGGGTTTAACACTAGGGTCTGATTCCTTTGTTCCTCAAGTACCACAATAACCTGTGCTGCACTGAGATGCACTGAGATGCACAACATAGTATGCACATTTTATGTGCACAACCCTACTTCCTACCTTCTGTCACAGTCTATCTGATTTATTTATTGTACCCTGTCTGTACACATTCTAGTCTGCATTGTCTGCATTGTGTTGTACTGTCTGCATTGAGTTCTGATGTCTGTATGCACTTGTTCTGTGTTGTACTTGGGTTCTGTCTGCACTGCGTTGTGTGTTGCACCGTGGTCCTGGAGGAATGCTGTTTCGTTTCACTGTGTACTCTGTATATAGTTGAAAAGACAATAAAGCCTATTGAGTTGACTTGACTTGACTTGTACTGTGCGGGATAGAGCAGCTTTGCTTTTAAACACTGGCTTCAACCAATGCGGCTGCCAGGGGTGTTAGCGCAAAGGGTATGAACATCGAGCAATGGGGATGGTCCGGCGCTACGCCATGTCCGCTTCCACACTAGGTATGAATCATCCTTAAGCCTCCTTAAGCAGTGGGCAGTGGCATTCAGCCTTTCACTGTTTAGAACTGCCCATTCATGCTGTAGTTTTGAGGGGTGTTTCTATTGTGAGTGCTTTTTGAATGAAACACAATACAGGACAGCCAATCAGAACGGACCTCATCTATTCTATAACTCAGAAATCTCTTAAAGGCACAATAACAGAGACAGCAGGATTGACTCTGAGACATAAAGAAAGGTTGTAAAATGGTCATGTAAAGGTGACTACAGGCCGTTTTCACAACATTCAGCTGCACAAACAAGTGGAGTTGTGAGTGGATCCCAATGTAAAAACTAAATACAAGAGAAATGTAGAATTAAGGCCCTTTAAAATACACTGGAAAATTAATATTGTGGCTGCTTGGCCAGTATTATTCTGAATAATCTGTTAGATTCCATGAATGATTGAATTAATCAAAAACACCAATGCAAACACTTGTCTAGAATTGGTTTGGTGTTGCTTATAAAACGCAATAAAAACACTGCAATGTATTATAAAAGTTTTGTAATAGTCAATATTGCAATAATGAGCAACAAACAATATGCCGTGAAACGCTAATGTGCACAGGTATACATGTACACTCTTACCCAGCGTCTCCACTCCCTCTCTCTTCTTGGAGCTGGCTTTGTTGCTGAGCTCACAGCTGATGTGGTAGAAGGTGAAGAGAATGTGGTGCTTCTCATGAACGTGGACCGGCAACTCAATCTTAATCTACAGACGGATATTTAAGAAAAATCAACAGAGATCATATCACTATAATACATATAACTAATAATCAGTACCCAACTTATCATTGACAATTTTAATTTGGTATCTGTCTGAGATTATTCTCCCTTTCTTACATTAGTATATTGTTCTACCTTCCACCACTAGGTGGCATCATGGACTGGCTTCTTAGGGTAGTAACTAGGTTCATTTAAACGTAAATGAAGGTTTTGATGGGTACAAAAGTACATTAACTCAGGAAAATATTTTTTCTATGTAGGTTCCTGAGTATTTCAAATGTTAATACTTTTCTTATACTCGAGTACATTTATGAGAAAAGGAATCTGCCCGTTTAATTTCAATCATTATTATTTACTTATTTGCATTTATTTAGATTAATAGGTTCACCACCTAGACTGCTTTGCTGTTGTACACACCGCTAGCTTTTGGGCTTTATCTTTTGGTTGATCTTAGACAAGAACAGCCCTTAACAAACATTGGTTCCAATTTTGACAGATACTGGGTGTAGTCTTTTGACCACTATTTTTACTTCAAAACACATTTTTGAATAAGATTTACAACATCACTTTGTGACATCGTTAGACCCCTAACAGTTAGTCTTATTTTATATCGAAGTAAGGCTTCACACAATGTAGCATATTGAGGATTATTCACCCATTTATTTCTTATTTTGTGGGAATCCTATTAACTTGATGGAGTTTAATTCTTCCTCCCGCCACAAGATGGCATCCACAGAACATCCAACCCCTACACGAAAAAATCCTCCTGCATGGGGATGACATCCTCACTTGCTGACATCATCAGACATAGTCCAGCCTGCTACTCTTGCTTAGAATTATGAAAGGGAATTCAATATCAGACCTTCCGTAAAGGAAAAATGAAAATGAGAGTGTTCATGGCTCAAGGGTTTTTTCAGTGGTCTTGTGACTAGTCATGTAACCGGAATGGACAAAATGACCTTTGTTTGTGTTTTTTTCTTTGTGCTGAAAATGTGCTTAAAACATATTTGGATATAAAATGACTTCTCCATTTCATCAGGGTGAGTTTCAGTTTGATTCATAGATCACTCTTGTCCAGTGTTTTGCAATACCAAGAGAAACTCAAACTGGTATAACTGTATTTTAATGAAAGAGGAAGGGAAAAAAATGTGATAAACTGATTTTACTTATTTAGCAGGCAATTAAACCACACACACACCTTTATCTATATTATTTAGGGGTCCAATGTAATGCTAATACACCACGCAATAAGAAACCTTACCTCATCATAAAACTCAGGGCTTTGGTTATGATGCAACACAGCTGCAAAAGCACTAGTGGTGAAGAGTGGGCTCCCTGGCTTGCCATAGATGCACTGGAATAGATAGGATGAGCAAATAAACAGCTGTATAAAATGTCTCTTTTTGCACTAATGCACACCCAATTCAAATCCTACACACCAAAATCCCCAGTGCTAAATGATGTCTTTCAGTATACATTTTATCCAGCTAATCCATCACCATAGGCTTTAATTCAGTGTCACTGGGTTTAATTTAATAATGTAGGTAAATTCAGCTCCAGTGAATGTTATGTATAGTATTAATCAAGAGCAAAACATCATGCTGTATAAGCGATTAATGTTTACCTTCACTGGGCCTGCTCCCTCCTCATCTGAATCTCTGAACTGAACACAAACAGCAATGTTCCTTGCCTACAAGACAGAGAGACATAGATTAGCCACAGGTATACTCCTAAATTCCAAACAAATTATACTGATCACATTATTTTATGTGCATGCTTCTGTATATTATGAAGAAACACTACAGTGTGAGTGCAAGGCAGATGGACTCCTGGACTAAATAGCTTTGTTTAATTTAATCCAGTCTGTAAAATCCAAATATTACGTCTACAGCTCTATACACATTACCTTGGCAAATGTCTTTTGGTTTTCATATTTGAGCTGCTGGGGGTAGACGTAGAGGTGATTCTTATAGATGGTGAAAGGGTGATTGTACTTGGCCTCATCTGGGACAAACTCTTCCAGCTCCACAGAGACTTTCTCACATTGCTCATCAAATGGCTTCACTGGGATGTAGGATGAGTTGACTGAATCTGTAACAGGAAAATCATTATTCCACTGGATATTTTTTTGATTCTGTGCAGAGATGAATGTACTGTCTGAAAACTATGTATTCCCAAATTGGCAGCTGTACAGGAGATGGAAACAACGTCTTAACTTTCAATAAAAGGTAATGTGAAAGGTTTTATTTTTGCTTTTTATTGGTTCATTCATCATGAAATGTTCAAAAATCATGATTCAAGGTTTTCGACAGTGACGATATACATATACAAGCTACAGTACAGAAAATGGATGGAAACATATAATAATTTAATTTCTTTAAAAAATTCTCATTTACATTACAAGAGAGCATCACTTGTAGAGCAAACAGATCTTCATTATCAGAAACAGAATGTGATTTGAATTTCATGTATTTCATGCTTTTCACTGCTTGATTATAACAGATGACTTGAGATGATTAGGACAAACTGACCTGTGTTATTGCCACTTTTGAGCTAATGTCAATCAAGACAGTTTTCCTAAGCTGCACCTCCACATTTAATCCAAATGATCATGATAAATGATAATGTTTATATACATACATTATTGTTACTAAACAGATAAATTTGAAACTTTTCAATTTCCAATCACAGTTACTGTAATTTCTGCCGAAAAGCTTAGCTGACCAGTGTGCTTTCTGAACGGTATGCACAGCAAACACCCAGGAAAAAGACAGTAAACTACAAAAAGGAGCTTGATGTCCCTCTTATACTTTTAAAAACATGACAGGACTGATAAAAAGTAATCATAGTGATTGTGTTTGTATAGTCTCACTTCTCTAATATGGCACACTCATTAATTTCAGGAAAGCTGAGGAGCCAGAGCTTGATTGGACTTCATTTAAAAATGAATATTTAGTTGTAAACAAAGCCAACTAAATTTCAGAGCCCACTGGTTTGCCAATCTTCAGAGCATATATGCTAACATGCTCTCATGCTATTGAAGTATGATGTAATAAGAAGCTCGCTGCAGTGTTTTCAGGGAACAGGAAGCTGCATGCAGCCTGAGTCATCTCAAGAGCAAGAACTTGAGGTTAAATGTGTAATCCACACTGGTGGATCAGAAAGACCTACTTGACAAGTCCGGAGGCACACACTCAATGGTAACGTTCAGTTGCCCTGGAATTATCTGCATCTTGCTTTTTTCTGGTCTGTGGAAAAACAAGGATAAATAAAGTTATGGATCTGAAACAGTACTCTTAAACAAGCAGCTAGTGTTTTTTGCCAGACTCAGCTAACTTATGCATCTATTATTAACATCTCACATTTTAAAAATCAGAATCAGAAAAAATGTTTTGATATTTAGAATAGAAAAAAAATCAGATCATAAATGTAGATAAATCACAGATAGGCTGCCAGGATGTATATAACGTTAGTGTAAATGCTCAAAGATCAAATATAATATACGTTTGTGTTTTTCGGTCAGTCATAACACACAACATATTTCACATTATACCAAATTCAGCAGTTAATGTGATACTAGGAAGTGTGTCTACACCTATGTTGTTACTATACCAATATAGGTATGCCGGAAAATGAAATTCCCACACATTGCTTGTAATTTACAATAAAAACAACTAAAACACTTAAAGACTGTTCACAGTGATTGACCAAAACAGAACATACACACATGTATAACATATATACACACTCACTTTCTGATATCGAGCAGAAGCTTGATGAGATCTTCTGTAGAGACCTTATTGCTGTCCTGGCGATACACAGGGGAAAACTTTCCATCCATGTCCAAGCTACCTTGGGCATCTTTAAATACTTGCCTGAAACAATATTAATTTGCAATGTAAATATATAAGGTAAAGGTAAAGGTGCACATATTTGTACACTGTACAGCGAAATGTGTCCTCCGCATTTACCCCTCTGGTAGTGAACACACACACACACACACACACGTGTATACATTTCAACTGTAGTTGTTTTAAAGCTTTAACAAGAAGTAGTATGTAGACAGAATGTAGTCTGTAGTCCTGATCATCCAAGCCACTGGTCATTGGAAAAAATGGCACTTCGAATTTAAATGATAAAAAACAAACAACTGCCAAAACCAGTGAACGTAGAATGAAGAATTTATGTGGATGTAACACCCCATGCCACATGCAAACCATTTAAATCCAAATATCTAAACCAACTCTTATTCAAGGTATTCTTGATGAATATGCTTGGATATATTTAATATAAATATTAATATAAATACAATATATACAATGAAAATATTCCTATTACATATATGAAAACCTTCCGACTTTTTCACTATTAGCCAGCTAAATTTGTTCATCTTCATAGCATCTTCAGATGACTTGCTTACTTTGCAGCCCAGGCAAAGGGCATCCTGTATTGGCCAAGCCGCTGGCATGTCTGCTTGGCTGTCTTCAGTACCTTCTGGACTGTCTGTAGGTGACACGCACACACACAAAATACTACTGTAAAGAACTTTACACAAAAGACAGGGTAGTTTGGTGTCACCTACATCTGCATTAAATCTATGAAAAGCCAGGGCACAAATTCACAAAAATAATGATACTTTGAATATCTTCAATACAAGATTCAGTTTTAAATTCACTCAGGGACTTCAGAGTGGACTGAAAAACACATGACTTCAAGTTCCACTGTAGTCCTGTCTCTCATGCCTCAGCATTGTCAAACTCCTTCCAGTTCTTTCATTAGACACCTCTCTGGATGTGTAAGTGTGTGTGTGTGTGTGTGTGTGTGTGTGTGTGTGTGTGTGTGTGTAAATGTGCTCATGAAATATGGTTATTTATTATTGTGGAGCATACACACCTTACTCATGTCTGATGTTTTAATGTAGGGCTCAGCACAGTGAGTGATGCCATTCTGCAGTACCTTCTCCACTCGGGCCACCAAGAATATGTCTGTGTGTGGGTTGGTCACCGAGAAGACACCCTGGAAAACAAAAAGAGGTACTTATATACTTACACATTTGATATGCCATAGAGATCCACTTTTCTATCCATTTCAAACAACATATTGGCAAAATATATGCATTTCAGACTTGACTGGACAGAGGTTGCACTGAACTAGACTAAATGGATTGTAGAACTCCCTTACATGGACCCCGCCCAATCTGATACTCTATGTTTGCCCAACACCATGCCAATGGTACCACTCCACACTCCTTGGATTACCTCAGGCATGTTCCTCTTTCTTAGCATATACTGCTAACACTTAAAAGCAGCGTTGTTAAAGCTACATGTGTTCATTCAAATAGCTCTATATGACAACTGACATAACAGCAGTTCATTTTATCAACACTTTCATCAGCTGACAAAATTTACCACTGTAAAAATAATGCTAACATAACAGGCGAATCCCCATTACTAGGCTGAAAGAAATTAGCAGGACTTAACACATTAACACAGAAAGTGACTTCTCATTAACACAGAAAGTCAAGTCCTCCATAATAAGCTTTTTTTTTTTACAGAGGAGTAAATGTCACAGTAAAATACATCATATAAACACTGAATTCTAGTGTTAATAATTTTTATTCTCTTCACTGTTGCCTTTCAAAAAACAATGGAAACTTTAATAAATTGGGACTAGAACTTTTGATCTGTCTGTTTTGTTGTTTGCTGTTTAATGTTAAAATAATACAATTAAAACAAACAATAAAAACAGGGTTTAAAATATATCAGTACATTTTTTAAATAAACAAACTGGGTTATAAAGTAAAATAGGTCTTCTTTAAAAGAATAGTTCAGCTCATATGACAGCTGACAGTTTACACATGTATCTACTTTATTATTTATGATGAAGATGACTATATCATGGATATGATGACTGTCACTGATTGTGTCAGTGGTCATGAAAGGCTTATACAACAGTCATGTAGTCTTATAAGCACTGTCCTTAAATAAATGATGACCCATATATCTAAAGCATATTAAATGTAAATATTAATATGGAAAAATTATGTTGTTATGTGGTGCTTTCTGTTAAAGTTGCATACATAGTTTATGCCTGTACCAACATCATTTCATTCAAGGTAGGGAAGGTTACTCTATGAATTTATTAATTTAGCAATTGATAAATTCATAGAGTAAAAGGAGCATTGTTTCTCAGTACTTCTCATGTATCACATGCAGAGTCAGTAGTACATGCAGAGGAGTAATTCACTACACACCAACACACAGGTGCGTCCCAAATCAACATTTGGTTAATTTAGTCAACAACATTATCAGATTCAATATCTTGTATAATAAAAATCATAAAAAATCTCTATATTCTATCTGGTCATTTATAAGGCAAAGATACACTCAACACTACGCCAATATTCACCCGCTGTGTTGGGTACTCCAGAGGTTCCTGGCAAATCACAGTTATTAGAAGGCTCCAGCGAGTTTATTTTATCTAACAAGTACAATTTTGGAACATCTTGAAAACATTCACAGATATTCTAGGCATCCCCATACAGCACCCTGTATCTGACAACATCACACATGCTTCAAACAGACACCCCCATCAATCTAGATGGTAAAATCTCAAAACATCTCCAGTAGAACCAAGAGTTTATCAGCACAGAATATTAAAAGGAGCCATTCTCATTAACCCATCTTATCAGCAGATCAGCCCAGGCATCAGCTGGAGAAGCAAAGGAAGAGAAAGAGGGACTTCGCTCAAGAGGCCATCAGCAAGCCTCCCCTTACCAGGCCTTGAACTAAATAAACTATAGAGCCTGATGAAAACGATCCTATACTTAATCTGAATGTTTTTATGTTTGTGTCAAATTAAACCTACTAACATTTCCAATGAGTTAAGGTTGAAACTAATGATTAAAAAAAAAGTAATTAGTTATTTATTTAACAGACTGCAGGCTCCAGACTCGCAGTAGGCATTAAAATTCATCACAACGGAGTCATTTGTAATGCAACATTAATATTTCTCTTAACTTGAACTAAAGAGCCCAAACCATGACAAAATCCTCAACCAAACTTTTTGTAAGTTTGGCAGGTAGTGTTTTGGCTAATTTATCAGATCTGGAACAATTCAGACCAACGAGGAATAACACAATGTTTCTGCAGGCCCCTGGAGGCCAGTGGAATGGAAATCAACTGGCTGAATGTTGTTAATGCTTTAAATATACCGCCATAGGAGTTAGAGTAGGTGCATGTATAGAAGGGTGAGTGTATAAAACTGGTTCTTTCTGAGTGGTACCATGTTTTTATTGCTCTATATTATTGATGTTCAAAGCATTTTCTTGTTTTGTGTTTTGTGTTTCTGTTAAAAATCCTAAAAACATGTTAGATCACATTAATTTCATATCAAGTAAATGCAGCCATTTATGAGGCATCACACAGATTAAATGACAAAAGCTGGCAAGCCACAGGGTACTGCAGAAACGAGATAAGGGTTAGAGCTAATTATTTTACATTTTAGGTGTCATTTTCTGTCTTAATTTTTGCTGGTGCTGAAAATAAATAACTAAAACAAATAACTAATGCTGGAAATACATAAAAACATGACTCACATTAGATGATTTTTTGTCTGTATCTTTTAAGCTGTTGTTAAATAGAAGTCCTCTTGAATCTAATCTCCTTAGAAATATGTTCGGCAGCCATTTTAGAAAGGCAGCTATTGAAGAAAGGCAGCTATTGTATGTTTGTGTAGTTGCTTGTGTGAATGTTATTGTCTCTTTGAAGGGTAGCATAAGGTCAATGATACTTTTGGTATTCCCTTTTATTGGTAGGACAGAGCTGTAACTGATTGGGTTTAAGACTGGAATGACGTAATAGGTGATAGTGGGGTGGACAACAGTAAAGAGTGGATATTGATCATTTCATTAATTCTGGTAAACAGGTTTTCTGTATTGTCTGTAACTAACAAATCCTTTACTTTTTTGACTGTTTTAATGGAAATTAGTTAAAATAAAGGGGGATCTCTGCTGACCCTTTCACTTTCAAGTTATCAGGCAATCAACTGACAATCAGTTCCATCTACAATATAACTCAGAAAAAAGAAGGTGTTAATCAAAAAATTCATTGCTCTAACAAACACAACTTTTTAATAATAGAAGTGCAAACAGGAATGGCAGAAAACATCAGTGATGGCACCCTGATACCAGGGTACCAGACCCTGATAATGTGTATCTGTAGCTGATTCCAGAAGTCTGTTAGCTCATATTATGTTTGTTATTAACTTAGTGAAGCTAATAGATCTGATATTATTTGTAATTGATCGGCTGTCTGTTAAGAGTTACCATGTGCTCTGTCAGCTTGAGCAAGTCAGAGGCAGGTTATAATTCATAAGCAAATTATAATCAGAGAGTGCCATGCAGGGTTTATGTCAGAGCACTTTAGGCATAGTAGTCCTATAAAGCAAATATTGTTTAATTTTTTTTTAGCTAGATGAAGTTAAAATAAATTCATTTACACAATGTACTACTAAACAGCTCGTATTTATAGTGATCTTGTAGTTATATAAAATTTGCTGTTTCATTTATCTCTGTCTCTTCCACTCTTGCTGTCTTGCTCTCTCTTAGTAACCAGAATGCAGAGTCTTCCTCTATCAGATGGGGAAGCTGCTCTTCGGTTTTGTTGTATTAAGCTCTGGGTCACATCAGTTCCAATAAGCCACGTCAGAGTTCAGATTTTGGCAGAGAAAGCAGAAGTCTATCAGGGCGCCAATTACTATCTACTGTGCAGTAATGATCCTGTTAAATAATGCCTGTAATTTTTCAGGCTGCTTTTAACCTGGCCTCAAATGATCTAAAGCCACGCTTAGATACATACTATGGTCTACACCAAAGCTCTTAAACCCTGGTCCTGGAGGGCCAGTGTGCAGAACAGTTTGGTGATTTCCCTGCTCAAACACACCTGGGTTACCTCATCGGTTAGTTACCTGTTTGAACAGGAAAACTACCAACATGTGATGGACACCAGCTGTGGAGTGTAGCTGAAGAGCCTTGGTCTACATACTGCACACACACACACACACATATACATAGCACTATTGACTGGTGTAGATTAATGCAAAATAAATCCAACGTGGATGGAACTTCCCAGTCATGCAACAAACTCTTAACAAATCTCTCTGCACTGTTGTATTTTCTGTTTGTACCTGCTTACTAACAGATAAATAAATTATTAAACTGTATAGCTCACATGCTTGGACACATGGACACATTTTCAGCAAACTGACAGCAAAAATCAGTGACTTCACAAACACTTCATAGGTATTTTGTAGCCCCCTGAACTGAAATTAAAACTGAGGACTGGTTTTGATACGTTTTGAAGCAGAAGCAAAATGCTGTCTTTATTATTGGATGCACTGCTTCTCTTGCACAAACTCTAGTTTACATACTAGAGACAACACAAAATGCAGCAAATCTCCATGAATTCACCTCCTACCTGGGTTGGAAAGCGTAGAAGAGACTCTGAGACCCTCTGAATAATAGGTAAGCCGTTGACTTTGCCTGCATCCCCTGTCTCTCCTCCCTCCGTCTCAGTGGGGGTCTGAGGGGAGCCCTCTGATAGCATCTCTCTTACACATGGTGGATTTAGATCCACATGGAAGTCTCCTGAGATCTTGCAACCTTTGGCCACATCAAATAAAGCCAGAGTGATGAAAAAAGGTTCCACCTGGGGTCAGAAGGAAGACAAGTAAGAAAACAAGAATCAACATACACTGGTGAATGAACAGCATTCTGAAATGTTGTGTAAATTAATTTCAAACACAGTTGTGTGATTTTATGTATTTATGCAATGAAAAAGGCTTGTTGTTTCCATTTGGGCCTGCCCAACACAAAATACAACATCTACCTCAAATGCTTTTTAAGTCTGAAGGTTATTAACAGAAGTAGTGCCACAGTTTTTCCAACCACATAAATGTCTGTCAGCATTCTTCCAAAAGCTATGTGGAATCTTCTACTAAGCAGGAGTGTGTTCATTTCAGTGGCTTACAATTCTCTCTCTTTCTCTGTACAGCTGTGCCTGGCGAAGACATCTTTACATATTTCAAGTAGGAATGACTTGTCTCTTATTGATCAATGGTCTGGAGTAAGTTCATGTCTACCAAGAAAAGACTGTAAGCAATTTAATTTGGCAGTGTCTAGATGAGCATTCTGGCAGCTGTTTTATGGGAAACTCTTAACTGCTAACCTAACATTGTCTCATGTTTCGATGGTTGCAATGGTTCTTCAATTTTAACTCAAAAAAACATAACAGTAGTAGTTCTACAGAATAAGCAACAGATGGGCACAACACAAGTGCATGTTTGTCATGTGTCTGTGACTTACAAATCAGTAATAAGCTTAAAGGTCACCTACATTGGTCACAACTCCATCGTTTTTCTCACTAACACTGCCCTGCAGGCTGAAGGTCAGGTCATGGCAGCTGACCATGATGCGCCGTCCGAAGCGTTCCTCAAATGGTTTCACATCTGGCTCTATGCCTGAGAAGTCCAGTCTCTAAGGAAAGAAAAACACCATGTTGACTAGACTAGGACATCTGGCGACAGACACAGGAAGATCGTGAGGCAGCAGCAGACACACTAATGAAGGTTTGGAAAGGGCATAATAGTCACCAACCTGAGTCTCGGGATCTAGGGAAAGGATCTTCTGCCGACAATCATTCCTGTTGATTTTATTGAGCTGGTCTGTTTCTCTGTCATACTGGAGATGGGTGGGGGAAAAAAAGATAAAATAATGGCTCTCCAAACCATGCTTTCCAGAAAACAAAAGGTCTGTTAATCCCTTAAACTCAAAAGGAATATGTGTGAGTCCACTCTTTAGTTAGTAGTAGTTACTAAATAAGTCGTAGTTACTGCATTAAACTGAATGCCTGACCTTTCTCACTGAGAGCTGTGCCTATTTAAGGGTTAAGCTTTACTAGTGTTAAATTACTTTCACTTCAATCAACTATGGCAGAAGCGGTCTGTCATTGTAGTCGTGTTTTAGCACTTAAACAAACATGCTCTAGTTTTCAAGCATTCCCAAGCAACACAAGTAAAAAGAAGAAGTGAAATCAAGCTGATTTTGCGTCTAACCTAGCAAACAAATGTAGTTAAACTAACCTAGCAACTTTATTAACTTTAAGTAGTCTAAAGTTAAAGGTAATAAAGTACCTTTTTTGGCTGAGGCTGAGGGGTTTCAAGTAGTTTAAGTATGTCAATGTGTATGTGTGAGGGTGGAAATACCTCTCAAACAATGCAGCTACAGCATGTTAATGTACATTAATACAGTAATATTTACTCATTTAGCAAGAGCAATAATTAACCTTAATAGCCTATATTATAAAATCTTCTATTTTTAATGAACTACAATAGTTCAAAACTCTTTTTCTGCTTGTCATTCTGCTTGTTATCTTCCTTGACAGCAACACATTTATTTCCAATACATATTTAACTTTATTCAAAACTATATAACTCCACAACTGATTGAGAGAAGCTAGTAAGATAGTAATGGCCAGGCCACACAGAGTGAACAAATTAAATAAAAGAATTAAGTTTTTTTTTCCTTACTGTTTTAGATTTTAGCATAACATTAGAAAGATCAGCATCATATTAATAAATAAATGACAAAATAATATAATCTGCTGTCCTATAATGAAATAAACTAACTAAGGTTTGCGGTTATAAAAGCTTGTGAATTACAGTAGATGACAATAATAAATGATAAACAAGTTGTATTTTATAGAATTTAACACACCTTCATAAGCTCTGGATGAAGACTCCGTCCAAATTTCTCTACAATGCTCTCTGATTTCCCTTGGCTAACAGTGTCTGCATCTGAAAGGAAAACATGCTAATTGTATGAAACTGTGATAACAGAACGATAACACAATGTGATAAACACAATGTATGCAAACAATGCAAAACAACAGAAAAAACTACAATACAGCCTATGTAGGTACATGGCCACAGGGTATATTCTATGTTGCTACAATTGCATTGCAACAACAGCTGTTTACTGATATGTGAAACGTTCACTCGATCAGAATAATAATATTTCAGCAAGATTGTTGAAATAACCACAGGCAAAAACCTACATAAAAGTATTGCTTCATATCAGCGACACATTGCATCCTTGCTACCATTTTTGTATTCAAATTGTTAAACAATTATTTATTAACACTATAAGATAAACTGCATTCAACAGCCAAGAACACATGATTGTAACACACTCCCATGCAAAAATTCCCACAGAGAATTCAAAAGTCACTTCATATCTTTTACTGTTATATGCTAGGTTAGAAACATGTCAGGTTTTCACAGCTCACAATTTTAAGGTTAAAACATGCCATGTTAAACTAATGTGGGAAACACAGCATCTTTCCAGGAATGAGTGACTATTGTTAACATAATTCAGTCACATGTGGAAAGTGTTATTGGGCTGCTGCTGACTTCACTGTCACGGATCTTTGCCCAACGAAACTTGGAGTGTAGCCACTGCTGACAGAATGCAGGGAGCATAAACATTCAGCAAACGGAGGAAAATAAGCACAGAGAAAATAAGCGAGCACATCTGTGACTGGCGGGACATCTGTGGACGTTAAATGTTAATCTGCTGAAAATGAATCCTTTTTTTTTTCATGTTTACACGTGTCTCACAGGTTACTACCAAGTACAGGCTTCCTGGTTGAATCTAATTATTTAAACGATGCCAAATCTGATTGGTTGCACCTCATTTTGAATGACTTTTCGATTAATCGCCTGTCTGCCTTTAATGACCGTTCAGGTCATTAAAAGTGCAAAGTAAAAAGTTTTTCCATTTCCTTGTGCTGAGCTTCGGCCAACAAACTCCCACAGAACAGCAGAATCTCTCCTCAGCCCTGCAACAATCTGCCAGCGCAAGGAAAATATCCGCTCTAAGAGCCAGAAGAGCAGGATGAGCTCTGCTCCAATAAAAGGCACCATCCAGACTCATAATGGAAAAAAACACAAGCACACGCACACCCGCACATGCACAACACTACACAACTTGCAGTGGCTCTGGTAGAGGCCATTTCTTACACATGCAGCCAACTCTGAATCCAATCCTTTCAAACAACTTCCTCAGTGAAAGTTACATACCACAATTGGACAGGGAACTGAAGACTACTTAAGCGTTACCACGATAACAAAAACCAAAACTACACTGGGCTGATAATGTGTGTTGGTATCTTCTAAGCATTCTTGAATCTTGTTTATCGTTCTTGGGATCTATATATATCTATATATGCACAGTTTGAATCCCACATTTTCACTAGTAATCAGTGCAGAAATCCAGAGGGTTCTGGATTTCTGCACTGATTACTAGTGAAAATGTGGTCATTCACAATTAAAGGCAAACACAATCTAACTAAACTAATAATACAATAACAGTTGTACTGTTTATGTCTTTTATTGAGCACATTGAGTAAACATCCACAGTGCAAGCTAGAAAAAAAGTACCTCCAGGTAAACTCTTGAATTTAAGAACCTGTAAGTTCCCCTTTGGCATCAATCACCTCCACCAAATGTTTTCTGTAGCAGCAATACATTTTGAGGAGGAATTTTGAACAAATTCTCGCTGCAAATTAACATTCTTTCTTGAGAAGAACAGTTTTGTTAGTAACCAGATGTTGCATGCCTTCATTAAGTAAGCAAAGCCCCTGTGAAACCCAAATAACTGAAGTCACTACGTCAGAGGTTCACTTACGTTTCTAGCCTGCACTGCAGATATTTACTCAATGTGATCAATAAAAAGCATGAGCAGTAAAATTGCATGTGTGCTATTTAGGGCTGCAACAACGAATTGATAAAACCGATAATAATTGATTATTAAAAGTGTTGGCAACAAATTTCATTATTGATTCGTTGTGTTGCACAATATCTGTGTTACTCGCCTTGTCATATCCACTTACGTCACCTGCGGCGCTTCGTCTACGCTGGAAAAATTAAATAAATAGGAGTGAGTTGAACTTGAGCAAGTTGAATTTGCTTAAGCAGTGTTTAAATGTGCTTTATAAAAACATGTAACTTGTACACAATGGTGGTAATTAAAGATTTAAGTTTTAAGTATGAGTGAAGACACTACATACAAACTAAAGGCAATTCATCCTGTCTCACTCCTCACTCCAATACAGTGCAGTGTTTCCATCAGCAATGTACGTATTTTTCGTTATTATTTAAGTGATTTAATTTTAATTTCTGAATAAATTAGATTTCATTTAATTTCATAATTTCATATATTATTATTGAATTACTGTATGCACATATTTGCTCTGTTATTTCATGTTATATTTTTAAATAAAGATATGGAAATGTATTTTTAATCCGATTCATCGATTAATTGAAAAAATAATCGACAGATTAATCGATTATTAAAATAATCATTAGTTGCAGCCCTAGTGTTATTAGTGCAGCTTGATTGTATACTGTATAATTGTGATACAGATAACAATAGGACCACACTTTATTAGTAGAAAATCCACACAGAAATCCACATAATGCCAAAGATTCACTTACATTTTCTCACAACTGTATTTGTGTGTATACTGTTTGTGCAGGCAGCTGCAGGAAACCGCATCCAGTTAACTGCAGTATTATTTCCTTACTGACATTCTGAAGAGGCAGGCTTGGTCTCTTAATGATGTACTACATAATGAGCTAATGAACGTCAAGGCACTTCTCTTGTGACCGTTTGATGACTACAAAGCACATCTTAAAAGCATTACTTGAATTAATAACCAACCTATTTTGAATAAACTAATAGAGCCTGCAAATCCAGGCATAGTAGGACATGTATTACTGTAGGATGACAAAAACAAAGCTCAATACAGCAGCAATTGTGAGGTGTCTATGAGTCTGAAGTGTATTTGACATGTCATGCTGTGGCATGAGAGGTGTGTGTTTGTAAATTTGGCATGCATAGTATTTGTAGAAAATGAACTTCTACATGTGTGTGCACATACATTTACGTGTGTAAGTAAGTTTGTAAATGTGTAGGTATGAGAAAGGAAGACAGGTGGAGAAAGCTGGACAGGTAGAGAGTAAAACAGCACACCTAAAGCACAGTCTGAAGAGTCTGTTCCGTTCCTCCTGTCCTCTGAGGCACTTTGAAGAGCAAGTTTAAGTGTGTTCACCCAATCCTCCATCTCTGCCTCACTGTCTGCGGCTAGATAGTGGCTATAGCGCTCTTGCATCTTCAGCTCAAAGCCATTGCGACGCATCTTGGGACACTACCAACACAGACACAGACAATTTAGAGCTTTCTGAGGTTGTTTCATAATAGTAAGTGCATGTCCATTGTGGTTATTTTGCTTGTAAATACATGGCTTGTAAAACCGCATCTGAGCATTTTGCACCCCAACCAAAGTCACATACTTAATATTTCTTCATCAGTAAAGATGCATTCCTAACCACAGATCTACTGCAAACACTGTTTCCTATCACTAATTTCCTAATCATGCACTAAAACCTTAACCACACTAACACCTGCACAAATTAATTAATTTTTTTAAAAAGATTAATGCACTGATATGACCCACCTGAACCACATCGATACAGGAGTCCAAGTAAATGGAACCTTTGGTCTCTTTACAGTTCTTCTCATCCTTGTAGGAGTTGAGAATGTAGGAACCATCA
The DNA here is from genome assembly GCF_030463535.1 of Salminus brasiliensis. NCBI lineage: Eukaryota > Metazoa > Chordata > Actinopteri > Characiformes > Bryconidae > Salminus > Salminus brasiliensis. The sequence continues at coordinate 22,979,035 of NC_132886.1, forward strand.
GGCAGCTGAGACAGGTAGAAATATCTCCGCTTGAACACCTAGAATTACAAATCATTGCTCAGGAAAAGAGTTTTGACATTTTAATGAAGGGCTTTAGGAATTAAGATTAAATATACACTGAAGCAGTAACATGGACCCCCAGCACACCTGGCGTATTTACTGTCACAAGATTAAAACTGAAGTGCCAGATACTGAGAAACACATAAGCCCTATTAAGGGTGGATTAGTTTTATTTAGGAAAGTACTTGCTCACTTTTAGTAACTGCCATAAAGTATGCCTTATGAATTAATGTCATATTTACTTGAATGCCGTGATTCTTAATACCATTTCTATAGGGAATTCTTTTCCGTATTTTGTGAAACTGTAATCTTGTGATTCAACAACAAACTTGCATGAAGACAGTTGGTATTGTTACTGAAAGCTGTGTCCATTGCATAACACTGATGTTTACACACAGACTATCTGTGCTAATTTGGGAAAATTACAGACACTTTATCGCATTCTTTACAAATTACACTAAAGAATCTTCTTTTGTAACAATTCACAAACCAGCTATGCCTTTATCTTTGTCAGTGTGTGTTTATGTACTTCATCCATGTGCTTCTGGTCCATGTGCTTTCTGTTTGTTGTGATTCTCAGCCCCGCCTAGTGTCCCCACCTGTTTGTAATCTGTAGTCATTAGCCCCAGGTATGGCCTGTTTCTATATTCCTCTGTTTGCCATGGTTCTCTGCCATTTCTTGTGCAGTAGTTACTGTTCATTGTGGATTTGTTGTCTAAGTGTAGTTGAGTGTAGCTCCTTGTTTATTCAGCTTTAGTGTTTTTTGGGTTTGTTTGTTCTGTTTGGTTTTCATTATCTGGAGTCATGTCTGCTCTGATTAGACATGTCTCGTACTTGCATCCTGCTTCCAAGACAGAGTTGTCACACACATAAGCTGTATAAGTTCATAATAGCCTTGAGTTATCTACTGATACTAATCCGATACCACCACCAATTTTTGTGTGATTTTGCTGTCTTGTTTGTAACTTTATTTGCCTAAATATTACAAAGCTTTAATAAGAGACAGTCACACATGGCAGAGGCTTTCATTGTGAAGATATCCTAGGCTACTCAAATATGTCCTAATAAGGGCTATAAATATTAGCAGCATTTAGATATTTAGAAATTGAATAGGCTTTGGAAAAAGCCATTAACTTCATGCCTGCAATTATTTGGACTCACAGCTCACAGCCCAGAAGATTGTTACACCCATTGAAAATGCAATCATTTTAATGATTGTATTATGAGTTATGTGTAATACTTAAAATGGATGGCCATGGATGTGTGTGTATGTATCTATTTCTTATGGGTATCATGTCTGTTACTCTAATTCTGAGCAAGGAAGCCTAGAATTCCGGCATGGAGTCTTTAAACCATGCATATCCGTGATAGTTTAGGCTAATGTATCGGACTGAATTACACATTTTCTCTCTAGCGATATCCAATCTAGTGATTTTGGCAGTGAGTTTTGGATTGGCGCACATACTTGTAATGTTACTGTTTATTAAGTGATTAACATGGTGTTGGTGTTCCATACCTTCATTGACACAGAAAGACTGCTGTTGATATTGGCTTTCTGAAGCCAGCCCTGTTTCATCACACCTCCTTTCTGAGAGCACAGCGACGAGGAGTCCTGATTCACAAACACACACAAAGACACATTGTTATTGGTAACATTTCATGGTGTACTTTGTCCTGTAAAATGCACTTGTGGATCTCTGTGGTCTCTTTCGTGACATAGTGAGAATGTATATGTCCTTATGTTCCATATTTATGTGCTCATGTTGCTGACTCAAGAGAGCTGTCTCTCACTGACACTGCACCTACACACACACACAGGCCCTCATGATTAAAATACCCTCACTCACTCCCAATCAGTCATGCAGACAACACATTCAGCTGTCCTCTAAAACATGAGTATTCTGAACAAGCAGAATGAGAGAGCAGGAGAGCTCATTAACATTCAGTGCATTTCAGGAGGACAGTAACAGGAGAGTGAAGCATGCATGGAAGCTATTCTGCATCATTATATGAAAAATATTTTAACATGTTGTATAAGTACTATGCCTGTATTCTTGCATGTGGTCAATAAATGATACTGGACAGCATAAGTTTGGGATTACTATGCTAAACAACTTACTTACTTAATTACTTATTTACTTATTTAATTATTATACAGACATAATAAATATAGCCACAACATTTACACTAGCCATATACTTTAAATTATTTAATATACCCACTGAAGCGTTTCTGTAAGTGATCAAATATTAATAAACATTTAATTGTTATTTTCTTACTTTTGTCACTAATGCCACATAATCCTAACCTTAGCAGTGTGCTTGTATCTTTCTCAGTGCATGTGTGTGTGTGTGTGTGTGTGTGTGTGTGTGTGTGTACACTCTATCTAATCTAATTGAAGTGGTCTGGCGTCCTTTATGAATGTGCCTTTCTGTAGCTCTCTGCTGTAATATAATTGTCCAGGAGCACTCCCTCCCCTTTTACTCTGTCGTTTCTCATCCCCCTTCCCTCCCTCCCTCCCTTCCTCTCTCGCTCTCACTCTCTCTCTCACTGTGCTCCTCTGAGACTAAAGGATCAATCACTTTCCTTTTTTTCTCTTCTCCTTCTACCAGCCACTCTATGGATTGCTATCACTGATTAATAGCCATAAATGGAACCACATTAAAGTTCTTGAACCGGCTCACATAAGGTGCGTAAGGGGACGCTATTGGAAACTAAGGGCACAGTTATAAGTCACGGGCTGTACACGGATCCTAGTAGTGATATCATATCCATAACGATCCAACAGGAAAAAGGTCTGAAGTTGGATAAAATTAGAGCAGGTTGCAAACAGCACTGATGGTCAGTGTACAAAAGCATTGGGAAAGGCAATGTTTTCCCCTCTAATCGCCACTCACTCTTACCATTTATTTTTGTCCAGATTGGCTGGACATCTAATTTTGGGCTATTTATAGTTTTAGAAGCTCGGGTTTCAGTTAATGGGCCTCTGTGCTGACTGCTCAGCCTCCTGTACCCACGTGACAGCGAGTTCGTCTCTTAGCAATGCCACCCCTCACAATTCAAATCATGCAAGAACTAGCCAGCAAGGAACCAAGGAGTGAATAAATGGACTGAGTCATCATATTATCACACTTCCTGTATTAAGAGCTTTGGGCTCAGACTAGAACCAACACACCATGACTGTTCACACTAAAAGTAAAACGCATAGATCAACATCATAAATCTAGTTGATTCCACCATGACACAGACGTACAGTATATTGTTCAGGAATGCACTTCCGTAGCCATACACTCATGCTGACTTACCTCCTCTCCCTCGTCAACCTCAAACGCATGAGATGGTAGTTTCTCAGCTTTAGATCCTTTGCTGGAAAAGAAAAAAAGTAGCATATTTTAGTGTTTGGTAGAGTTTGGCAAGGGTAATGCTGTCTTTTCAGAAACATATGTTTAAAGACTGTGGATTTGTCCCCTGTAACTTAATAAATGGTTATTACGAATTTAAAAAAAAAAGGAGTTCTGTTGCATATATGCACTGTAAAAAGTAAAGCCAGGCCAACTACAGCGCAGTTATATGATATAGCAACTGTTAACAAAGCTTTACAAAAACGTAATGTAGTATAAAGTTCTCCTAACTCACAACTACATTACATTTAAAAGATTTAAGTTGATCCAACTCAAAAACATTAGTAAATGTGCTGTAGCTGAAATACTTTATTTTGTAAGATTGTTTGTCTGTGTCACCCCCTCAAATTAGGTATCTCTTAATTTCCATCTGCAGGTTAGAATTCCCCTTTTATTCAGGAGGCATAAACTGAGGGCATATCATTGAAGGAGGCAGTTATACAGGTGCACCACTCTAGACCCATGAAGCCATATACATTTCTGTTTCCACTAAACAACAAAAATATAACTTTGGGTAAGTTTTAACCTGCAACTGAAAATAAACAGTAAACAAATTGAGGAAAAGGCACAGTTCAACACAGACTGAAGTCTTTCTAGATATGTAAGCAAATTAATCTGCAGAACACTTACAGCTTTCTTTTTTGGTTAGTGATAGGTAGTTTTTTGCTGAAGACTAAAGGCTTAATGTATAAACATATACTCAGTGAATATAATTTATATTCACTGAGTATATGACTGTAATGAGTATGTATGGTGACACTTGCCTGCTTGTTCTTTTTTAAAATGTCCCATTTGAAATACATTACATTGAATCTTCATTTCCTAATAATGTCTAAAAAGGTCTTATGGTTTTATTGTGGCACTGTTTTGTCTTGAAACCCTGTTAAAAAACAACAACTATTGACCATACAAAAAATACTACAAGAAAATCCTACCAGGGCAGCATGCGAAAACATCCAGAGTAGGCCTCATAATTATAGTTGATTACATGCCAGTCTGTGTTGTACATCTTGATGCACTGATAAACAGAGGGAGATTGGCCAGTTACAACATCACATCACCAGATTCAAACTGTAAAAAAAACAAGAAAAAGCAAGTGTACTGCAAGATACCTCCTTGGCAAACAGACTCTTGGCTTCCTTCCCAGCATTCTGAGGAACTGTGGAGATGGTCGTTCTTCTCTGACGATCAATCTGGGACACCTGCTCAAGAATAAGAAATAAAGTAAGAAGAAAGCTAGTATGATCTAGTAGAAGTGGGTTTATTTGTCTCAGTCCTGTTTTACATCCTAATGCTTTACTTATTAAATATTTTCACATTTGATGAGTGCTTGCCCTTCTTACTCAGATCTATCTGAGCTTTATCTGAAAATGGGATGTACTTTTTTGCAAGATGCCTACAGTGGACAATAACGTATCATAATTAAAGCTATTTTGGTGGACTCACTGAGACGTCATCAGCAGGCCACAGCAACAGGTCTCTCTGAGGATCACTGTGGATCTGGGCTTTCCTTTGGAATACCACATTTTCATAGTCCAGTGGCTCAATGATCTTGGTTTGTTCCTTCACACACACACACAAGAACAAATAAGAACACAGACATTAGTGAAATCACCGAACTAATCCACCCATGATGTTTCCTATCCACTGATCTATGCACATAATCATGCAAACATTTCTCTTTTTATAGTCTGACAATAACACCTGCGAATTCAGAATTCAGAAAGAAAAAGAAAGTCAAATATAAAGACATATTTGTGTGAGCATGAATTAAAAGTTTAGCCCCTTAATGCAACAAGGCTTTTTACACACTGGTGTATTACTCAGTAACTACAGAGACTTCTGTACAATCTGGTGGAGCCTTTGTTAATTGAGGTTTGCAATAACACTTTCTGTATATGTTCAGGTTATTTTTTAATAACTGGGTTTTAAGTAATGGCTTTTGCCAATTTCCTCCAGACATGATACTTGGTATTCAGGCCAAAAAGTTTTTTGGTTTCATCAGATCAGAGAATCATGTTTCTCATGATTTGAGATTCCTTTAAACGCCAAGAAGGCTGTCATGTGCCTTTTACTACGGAGTGGTTTCCGTCTGGCCACTCTACCATAAAGGCCTGATTTATGGAGTGCTGCCTGGGTGGTTCTCCCATTTCCACAAGGATATGCTGGAGCTTTGTCAGAGTGACCCTTAGGTTCCTGCTCGCTTCCTTTTTCTGTACTGTTCTTCAGATCTATACCTTGAAACAATTCTGTTTCTGAGGTCTGCAGATAATTCTTTTGACCCCATGGCTTGTAGTTTGCTCTGACATGCACTGTCAACTGTGGGACCTTATATAGGCAGATAGTGACAATGCTCAATCATGTCAGGGGTAACAGGGATGTGCAGACTTTCAGGCTTGACTGTATATTAATTATAATTAGGTAGTGTGGTCATAGAAAAGATACAGCTGATGGATTCTATTTTGTGAACCACATCAACTAGGGCATTTCCAGCTATCAAAGCCACTTCTCATCAGATAAAAAATATGGAATTCAGTGCTCTGAATGCTCTGGTCACTGCCATTGCAAATTAGTGTGACCGCATATTGATCTGTACTAATCATATTAATTTACAACAACAATTTTCAACGTATTTTCTTTATTGTTGGCTTTATATATTTGTTGATATGTGCCTTGTGTGATTTCATAGTCTAGTATGTGCTTTCTAATATATGAAACATCACTGAAACACTGTTAGCCAAATTATCAGTGGAGGTTTGTCAGGGACTAGGAAATATAAAGAGCATGAGCACAGAGAGCACAAACCGAACAAAACAGAACACTATAAAAATACACCATTAAATGTTCATTGGGGCAAAATGTAAGGAGAAACTAGCAGAAGAATTAAATGTTAAGTAGCGCTAAACTCTAAGTATTACCTACCAAAGGGGACCAACTACTGTTTACAAGGAAACGTTATCTAAACACGGCTACAGCGTATAGGCTGTTGTTTATACCAGCTGGGAAGTACTGATAAAATTCTACATTATGTCATGAGAGTTTCTAAATATATATCACACTATCACTGTAACAGATAATAAGTCATTAAGTCATTGGTTTTCCTCTCTTAAATGTACACCAAATGGAACAGTACACAGTGTAGCAGTGAATTTAAATGACACAACTCATCCAAGCAATCCAACCAGTAACCACTAAATGAACATACAACATTAGGTAAATAATAACATTTAGTCCATTGCTAATTAATTAACAACATTTACAAACTTTCAGCTGTTTCAGCAATGAACCAATCAAACAAGAACAATTTAAATTGCTCAACACAACTAACAGAGAAGTGTTTTCTCCAAATTCAACAAAACATGCCAGTTTTAATGAATACTACAGTTTCAGAATGACTTAACCCCCCTTATACAAACACACATTTGCAAATCAGGGGGAAAATCAAGGGCTTTATAAGTTGAATCAGGCATGCTTAAGATAAATCACATCAAATACCTGGACACTGGTAAAACCTAAGATTTAAGATGTCCCACCAAATCTACTAGGCCTAAATAGGGTCTGGAATGGGGGTATTCCAGACCCTATTTAGGCCTAGTAGATTTCTGTCCTAGTTGGCCTACTCCCTTGAAAACCTTTTAAATGTAGTGAATGATCACATGAGAACAGCAAAACGGCTGGCCCAATTCTTCTTTCTGTCTATGGCAGTACAAGAAGTGAAAATTTTATTTTTTTTCTATAAGCAGAGAGGTAGGCACTCAAGACTTCGCTGCTTTGAACTGACAAGTAACTAAAGATTAAAAGATTTTGTTTAAATTGGTTTTTAGGTTTATTATTAAGACTTGAATCCTGGCCACCTTTAAGGAATGGACATGAGCTGTTTTCCAGAAACTGAGAATTCAGCGCCAGATCAGCAGGACCAGTGGAACCAGGGCCAGTGTCTCTATCAGACGACTCTGAGGGTGTTGTAATAAATCCCTTGAACATGCTGACTAGCCACAGCCATTTTCCATTACACTCCTACACTTAAGGTGTAGTCTGGTCTAGTCTAGTCTAGTCTACATGTGTCCCAAAGGCAAGCACACACTCACGGCTATATACGCCCATGTCAATATCTTTTCATACCTTTCTCTCTCTCTCTCTCTCTCTCTCTCAGGCACACACATATCGATACACTGAAAAGAACTAAACAACTTCCTGTCATGTGTCACAAGCATGTGCAAACGGGGAGACTAAAAACCACAGCCAGGCCAGGCGTCCAACACTGGTCAAATTACAGAACCTTGCTGGCTTCTGGCTGCACTCTCCAACCGTCTCAACTCTAGGCTGAGCAGAGTTTAACCTTTTCAAGTCCTACGCTTCTCCACTCTAGGAGAAACCACCAGGCTGGCCTGAAGTTACCACAACTGGGAACTCCTTTCCATCGTGTCTGTTAAAAATGAAAGAGAGAAACTCTAGTAGCAGAATCACAGGCTGTCAAACCACAAACTGTGGGAAAAGGAAGTGCTAGCTAGCAAGATACCACTCAGAAGTTGCAGGGCGTTGGCGCTGCGTTAGCTATGGAGAGCCTCTTTTACTTCCGCATCCGCAGGACTCGCTTAGACGATGAACTAAAGTCAGCCACCTTAAATTCACCACTAGTTTCTAAATCCATGTTGCAGAAAACTAGACATCTTGGAAAGCAGGGGTGACATGTGTACACTGAGGCATGTCTCACGTCCCAAGAGTGAAGAAGGCAAACTCTTTCTCCAGATGTTGGTCCATCGTGTGCTTCAACACAAATGGAGGAGGCAGAGAGCTACAGCTGATGTGCATTAGGCCACTGTGTATAAACAGAAAGTCACCAGCAGTTACTCTGAACCATCGTGGCCTTTTTCTGAACCCGAGCTCCGCGTATGAGTGTGAATTCCAGCTCACTTTCACTCTGACATAACATTTTGTAGGCCTAAATAAAGAAGTCTTCTGTTCGGTTCAGTCCCATGAAACACCACAAGACTGAAAACATGCATGAGCAGCACTGTGAATGAGCGGCTAACCCTTAGGTAGGCCATTTGCACTTGAACAGGTTAAGAGGATAAAGGCAGATCGCTGGTGTTAATCCAGTATGAACTGATCGATCATTTCATAACTTTAACCTTGTTTCGTCAAACTAACCCTCAGAGCTACAGAAATCCACACAAAGCAGAAGGGCTGAAGAGGGCAGAAGATAAATGGCGTATTGAAGAAAATCAGAAGGCACAGGAAGTGGAGCTGAACACCCTGAGGGAACTGCTTCACCCTGGCCACCGGTCCCAGCTTCCTGAGCTCAAACACAGAAGAAATTCATTCAACTTCATTACAACAGAAACACTCCTCAGCCTGAAGACACAGTCTGCAGCCATTTCCCCTCCCAATGTCCTTTCTTACAGCACCCTTGGCTAACATCTTAAAACACTAAAAGCCCTGGTGAGCTGCTCCTCCCTGCCCTGCCAGCGCACTCCTTCATCATTTATGAATAAGGACACATCCTCCAATCCACTATATCCCAGCAAAGCGGCTTGCAGCTGCACAGAGCAGACGCCACCAGCTAGCCCCATTTCGCTTGAGAGGAGAGGAAGGAGCCACAGAAGATGAAGTTAGGAGCCAGGAGCCCACCAGCCTGTATTTCTGCACACAAAGGAGGCTCTGCAGCATGGTCCATGTGCTCTCTCACACTACTCAGGCTAGACTGGGCTGAGCATTAGGGGGGATTAGAGACCACTAATACCACATTCCCTAAATCTTCCTGACGCAGGAACATCACTCTGAACACAAGACGAATCTACTGTGCTCAAATAAAAACCCGCTTAGCGAGCGGGTCTGTGATTTCTGCCCGCAGCATCAGTGGACTAGCTGACTGCCGGGCGGCTCGACCGCGGCTCAGGGGTGAAACGGGACAAAGATTGAACAGTAGAAACGCTCCACATGTAGGTGAGAGGAGCCAAAAACACAACACACGTCTGTAAAACGCGGGGAGAACAAGCTAGCTAGCTAGCTGTTGTAGTTACGGCACGTAGTGCTAAGCGTTAAGGGGGAACGTTAGATAGCTACTAACCACAGCCACAGATGAACGCACCGCCTCCGAGACACTCTGCCTCAGCTCCGCCGCCGTCCCCGGTTTACTCAGCCTCTTAGTAAATTTCCGCACTTCCGACATGTTGTTTCTTCTCTGCTTTTCCCCTCACGCCGCCGAAAGTCCCATTTTGAAGGTGAAATGTGAAACGGACATGCCGCTAAAGTCCAGGTGTGAGTCTGACAGATGTGGCGACTCACTCAACGGTCTCTCAGAGACACAGACCTCCTCCTCGCGCTCCACCTCTCGCTGGAGGTTGCCAGATAGAGGGATACAGCGTCAAATAAAGAAATGTAGAAAACAGCATGAACGAACATGCCTGTACTGTAAATTATAAATGATATTTTAGTATATTTGATGTTAATTAAATATATATCTTTATATTATCATATTACATGTTGGGCATTTAAATGTAACGCTTCGTTTTAGTATTATTTGATTGCTTATTTTTAATTAACACGTAATAAATTACATTGTATTTTACAATCCACGCTTTAAAAATCAAATAAATATAGAATTCTATAAAAAAATATAGAACTGACAAATATTTTTTATTCAAGTATTTTATTAGTTATTAGTTAAAATTGTATTTAAAACATTAACAAGCAGTTATAGCACATGGTGCTACATAAAAAGGGAAATATGGTGATAAAGAATGGTGATTTTTTTACAGTATACAGTAAGGCTCTTTTTGTAGCAGTCAAATCCAATAAAGGAAGCTGTGCCACACCTGAAGAACCTTGAAGTTGCCCCCAAACCCCAAGGATTATAGTAATACCACTTTCGTGTACAGTGTACATCAACATTTGACATTATAACATCAATACCTGTGACAATCTCGTGGCAGTTAGAAGATATAATGCTGTCAATGATAAAGGCAAGCAATATGGCTACGCCTCTAGAAAGTGAAATCAGCTATTTCATTTGTTAATGTGGGTTACAAAGAAGAATGCCTGGAAACCCATCAAAAGAGTCGAGTTTTAGCTGGCTGGAAAAAGGTTTTCCAGCTGCAGTACTTGCCAAAAGGGGTGTTACTGACCATGCAGGGAGCCCAAACATTTGCTTTGCTATTTTTAAACTGTAAAATAAGGAAAACAAAAAGCAATCTAGCTTAAAATATTAAAGAAAAGGGTCGTCTTTCCTTTTATGCCTTTTGGAAATTAGGTTACCTTTTACTTGCTTAACTATTTACAGTAACAGATGAATAGTAGTAGTAGTCCCCAAACATTTGCATATTACTGTATTAACAAATAGGCCTATCTGTGTCTAATACTGACTGATGGAGGAGACATTAGATACCAGCAAGACCTGAGGTTTTAACTGTATGAATACGGGGTCATAATTTGCACCCATCAGGTCACAGGTGCCTTTTTGGCTACTTATTTATGATTATATGGTGACATAATAGCCATTAATAAGCTAACTCTACTAATTAATTTGGCCATTCATAAACCCATTATCAGGATAAACCTATTAGAAAAAAGTAAAATTGGAACCATAAAAAGCTGGAACCTTTATTTCTTGGTCTTGAAGTGACATCTTCTGGTCTTACTTAGAAGTGCACAATTCGCCCTGTGGGTCGGAGGATTTCTTTGTGAGATTTACAAGAGCAATGAGAACAGGAAGAGGAAGAAAGTCCTTTGTGTTAAGGAGAAGCATCATTCACAATATTTACATGATAAATACTTTGTCATAAATCATCATAAAGTGCCACCAAATGGTTAGAAAAAATGTTATTTCTGTCCAAGATATTTGATATTGGATTTGGCTGGACCCACATTAGACACAGGTTGAGCCTATTTATGAACCAAATAGAAAATGTGGACAACCATTTACATTCTACTTTCATTAACATTTAGTTATCTTGTCTTGATAGTCATATTTTACAGGGTTACTGTGAAAATACTCTGAAAAGGCAGCTACACAACCTTGCTCATCAGTTTAACTTTCTTCTTTCTGTCTCATTAATAATACTGAATTAGTCCAGGCTACTGATGTGGGACACCTTATTTGGACCAGACACTTAAAAAATCATTTTAACATTCTCTAATATTCTAATTTAATATCTGTAGAGTACCTATATGGTCCTTAAGTGTACTACCCAAGGCAAGAGCCTAGAATTGGTCTTTTTCTCTACTACGAGCCCTCGCCCCACTAACCCACATTGCTCACAGGACTGGCTTTGCTGTTTCTTGCTAACGTGTGAGACACTGTGGTTGAAAGAAGCACCTGTCAATCTCTGTCAATTACATATTCACATAGGCTGAGTAGGAGACACCGTTCACGCCTTGTACTGATTCGGTAAGGGACTGTGCATTTTATTAAACGAGGAACATTTCTGTAGGCTATTAAACAAGGCTGGTGGCAAGCCTAAACGTCAGCGTTGGGCACGAAAGGTGGACATGAGGAGCTGCTTTACAGCAAGGCAAAATCAAAAAAGTCAAAGAAAAGGTCCCAGTTGCTAATGGTAAAAAATTATAGTAATAATAATATCAACAAAGCCATACACATATCTGCTCACTGTTCATATGGCAGCCTCAATGTGTTATTTTTTTGTCAGGTGACAGAAGCAACCAGGCCATGAAGTAGACAAGAAAGAGGAGAGGCAGGTGGAGAAGAAGGGTAGCAGGTAAAGTCAACTGATGACAGAATTGAGTAGAGACCTAAATGTCAACCCAGCACTGTTTTTTTCCAGTTAGGAATTTGTGCTTGTTTAGATGTTCCATGAGGAAGTGCAGAAGCCAACTGTGATGCTGTTGGTTTACATAACCAAAACTGTGTTATTATTGTTTCAGGAACAAGCTGACAGAAACATGTTCTGTATGGATATGGATACCATATCTATAAATAAAGACTAGATTAGATCATAAATGCAGGCCTCAGCTTCCAGGGTCCCCCGTGGACCGCATTTATGCCCCCACCAATGTCAAAACCAAACCTACGCCTTTGATCAAATGTATGAAGCAGCTGGTGTAATGTAAAAACAAGTCTTCCCCATGGCACACTGGGCATCAGTTCCGTGACCAGGCAAGCACGTCACACAATGCCAGTAAAAATCTACCTGTGTGACATGATTCAAATGGAAGTCGAATAAGGAAGTCAACCAAATACCTGCCAAAATCCATATAGAGTAGACCAACCAGGTCATGATAGAAATGCTTCTCCATGTCCTGGCCTTCATGGTTACATATTAAAAGTCATGTCTCATTTATATTTGCATAATCATATAAACAAATATAAACAAACTAACTCCTGCTGAATGCACTCAAACCTCTACCTATGAAATTTAGAGGTATTAAATTCTTGCACTGTTGGGCCTGACACTTCTGCTCCAAATGTAATAATAGAATAGAAATTGTGGCTTTAATTAAACACATTGTGCCTTTAACATTCAAATATGGCAAAAAAAACACACAAATTTCCAGTTGGATTTAATTTACATTTACATTTAAGGCATTTAGCAGATGCTCTTATCCAGAGCGACTTACAAAAGTGCTTCACTGTTTATCAGAAAATACCCTTAGCTAGTTTGTAAAGGCTGGAATCCGAATGATACCTCTAAGCTTAGATACTACTAATAGATAATACAAAAGTCAGTATGGAGACCACAATACTTGACATACACAAAGTACTCTTGGAAGAGATGGGTCTTCAGTCAGCGTTTGAAGACAGTGAGCGATTCTGCCACCACTGTTCAATCCACCACTTCGGTGACAGGACAGAAAAAGCCTGGATGCTTGTCTGCCATAGATCTTAAAGGACGGCAGGTCAAGCCGAGACGTACTTGAAGCTTGAAGGGTTCTTGGTACAGATCTGCTTTTGACCATTGCCATCAAATACGGAGAGGCTGGTCCATTTTTGGCTTTCTTGGCCTTTTATTTAAAGCAAAACAGTCTCTGAGATTATATTTCAGGGTAGATGGATATACAGTATCTAACGAGTTACTCTTATGGCTTTCTTCTTGTCTGTTTTAGCCATCCTCATTTTTTCTTTTCCTTTTATCAAAATAGAAATATTTTTAATATATGTACAACCAGCATATTATATACAAATCTATCAGTGGATACAAAATATCACATATACATTACAATACTATGTACACACAGCAGATATACACTCTGTACAATATAGCAGTAGTTCAAACTGCTTTATCTTTCGGTCTCAGGCTCTCGTTCATAAACACACGTATATACACAGTAAATTCACATCATCAGGTTTCAGCTGACCATTGACCATGTGCAGAAGCCTTTAACTCTGAAGGTTGAATCCAGTGTCCAGTCCTGGATTTTGTAATATAAGATAGATAACTGGTCTGATTGGCTCCTGAGTGACATGCCTACTAAGTGATTCCAAAATCCAGGCCCGGATTCATAGCCCAGAGCTGAAGACTTCTGAGAGTAACATGTTTAAGGCAAGAGAATCAGTCCTATCTGCAGAGGGACGGTTTAGCTGCGGGTTCTTAATTCCAATCAAGCAGAAGAACACTTAACCCAAGTGTTTAATCAGCTGATTTACTGTAGTTACACGAGGTGCTCCTGCATGACTCCCGTCTGGTCACCTCTATTCTAGGGATCCACCCTGTGTCTCTTTTGCTTTCTTCTTTCTCAGATGCACTCAGTATGCAGCTGAAGTACTTTGTGGCTGAGGCTGGATTTCCATGGTTTCACTAAACTTTTTGTGTTGACCAGAAGACGACCTTTTCTTATATCCTTGTGTCCAGCAACAAGATACACCACCCCTATAGCAAGAGAGGAACAAATACAGTAGACATTTAGTCCGTTATCTGTCTTTATAATAGACTGTGCGCTCCTACATCAGTACAAATTCTGGCACCTTTACCTTCTACAAAATGACCCATAAAAAAAAAAAACATTGTTTTATTAATTCTGTAATACTGTTAAATATTCCATCACATTCTGTGGTAAAAGGGTGTTTTTACTGACTTTCTTTGGTGTGTGTGTGTGTGTGTGTGTGTGTGAAACCTGCAACACTCAGCCCTACAGACAGCCTGTGATAAAATGATACTACCCCACCACCCCGTTACACTGTGCACTGTACATCATCTCGATACATCATCCTGTTAGTGAGTGTGTTACTATGCTCACCTGGGTACAGTACAGGGCAGGTACAGCCTCGTGAGGTCCAGGATTCTGGATACAGAGTAAGAGTTCCTCCCGTGAGCCTGAGGGGGGAGCTGCTCCACAGCACCTTCAGAACCTTCACATCCACCTCTGCATGAGAACCCTTATCATGTGCTGCTAACACTCTCACCTTTAAAGCTGCAAACACAAACAGATTAGTTGTATTCCTTTAAACTGTCCCCATAACCTAAACGTTCTTGATCAGCTAAGACATGTTTGGTGTCTAAAGTTTGTTTCTTTAGCTTTGTAAAAAAAGTACACACCGAATTGAGGTTTTCAAGAAAGCTCCTAGTACAAGTTTTCAGCTATTTCACACACTCGTAGCAGTTTTTATAAGTAACAGTAAGTCATAATGTGTCAGAAAACACACACGCAAGTTTGCCTGACATTGTTTAACAGTTTAAAGTATGTGATCAGTTTGCATGATGGTCATTGGTGTTTACATGTTCGCTACATTAGTAGCTCTAGTGCTACTAATGATGCAGACTTTAGTCTTGGGCGGATCAATTCATTTTTGCCAAACAATTCCTTTAAGCTGTTAAATAGTGCTCCCCTAATGTTCCCTCCTTGTCCATGTCATTCAGTAATTCTCTGTTTAGTCACATTGGGTCATGCTTATGTGGTGGTAATTCACTAGAACACAACCGCAGGTCTGAACTATCCTCATGCTTGCCTGAACAGGGATGGCCGTAGCTGAAGCCAAATCATCTCATTCAGTGGGAGATGGTTTGTCCGTAATGCACTGGGCATTATGTTATAAAAAAATAAGTGCAAGAGAGTGTGCTGTGTGTTGTAGTGAGCCAGAGCCTGCAGGAAAGTGCTGGTACTAACCATAAGAATATTTCCTAGTGCAGAAGAGTTTGCTGTTTCCAAGGGATTGTTGTTTACATACACATTTCTCTGCAGAGAGGGAAAAAAACACTGATGATCACTTTGGCTGTCAGTTTATAGCCGTTGTCAAGACAATCTGAAAACATGACATGACATTTAAGTGGCACATAACCCTATCCAAACAAATCAATCAAACCAACTGTTGGGTAATAAGTTAGTTACCTGGAAAGGTTAGGGCAGAGAATAGTTCTTCCACTCGAAACAAAGTGTTGTTTTGTTCGACATCTGGCCTGCAAGCACAGGTTTTCTAAATGTTAAAATTTGCATTGTTGGATTAATACACATCAGCACAGTATTATAAGTTGACCTATACCTGAATTACGTAACTTTTTTTGCCATGAAATAACAGCTTCAAACTCACTGTGATTCTCCATTGACTATAACAGGGAGAATAGCATCTCTATCAATGCTATTCCAGGCTTGGCACACTGCTAATTGCATTCTTCTACAGGCAGGACATTGCCTTAGTCCACATGCTTCTTTCACTTTCAGTGATGGTTCTGTATCTCTCAGCTCGTCCAAAAATGCATGTGAACAGCGTGTCCTTTAGGGGTGGCTCAAAATACATATTCGACATCTGACTGTAGAGGGATCCCAGGAACAAGTAATACCAATTCTCTCATAATGCTACTTTCATTAGTAGTGGTCTTCAGTTTTAAAGATTCACACTATTTGTTTGCCTTTTTCTTTTATAACTCTCACAAACACACACAATCACTCACCCCGTCATGCAGTCTCCAGTGTACGGATCACAGTCACCTGCACAGCGACAGGGTCTGCAGCCATAGTCACTAAAACCCCAGTATCCAGGCAAGCACTGGTCACAAAGTGGGCTAGCCACGCCTGGCTTACAGGTGCAATTACCATTACTGGGGTCACAGTTTACAGCACCGAGTCGGTGGCACACACACGCTGTAATGAAACAAGATAAAATAAAATATTAATAATAATAAAAAAAAACATTGAAATTAGAAAAAGAAATTGAATAACATTCAAACCAGAGATAGTGGTTTTTCATTACAGTGTTCATTAATGCATTTCCAAAACTCTCTTAATGGGAGTCTGGTTGTTATGAAATTACAAACTTTTCGGAGGCCCCGCCTCCCAATCTAACATTCTTAAAATACCATCTCTACCTTTTTCACACAAAGTACAAAATTCTTTGCAACCCTCCAAGCCTCTCATTTCTGGCACCATTTATCACAGAAGGCACTGGCTTCCTTCTACTCCAGCCCAAAAATCCTCTGAATTCTCCCACTTTCTTACACTCTTGTCCCAAATCACCATAAATACCAGGAAGGCATGGTCCGAACTAGTCAATTTATAGTCATCCTCCAACTCCAGGAGAAATCCGGAACCAAGCTTTGTTTTTCAGTCTAGCTCATAAGAAATCTACTACCTTCTAGGACAGTAGAACAACTTTCTTCACAATGAGAAATTCTCATTTACCTTAATTTTTGTTTACTTACATTCGTTCTAATGTGATCTGAAGTTTTTACAAGCAAAATGTCATGCCTATGTCTCTGTCTGGCCTCACCATGTGCTCTCAGAGCACATGGCTCTGTTTGGTCTGTTTGTTTGTCAGTCCTAGCCCCGCCTGTTTGTCAGTGTTCCCACCTGTGCCTCCTCACTAGCCACACCCCCTTGTTAGTCCCAGGTGTTCCTCGTGTGTCCCTGTGTGTAAGTACCCCTTTGTTTCAACCTTCCCTTGTCTGGTCTTGTGCATGTTCATGTGTTTACCTGTTCACGGTATGAACAGTTTGCGGTGTGTTAGTGTGGCCTGTTTGCTTGTGTCTTAGTTAAGTGTAGTTAAGTTTCAGTGTTTGTTTTCTTTGTAACCGGTTTGTTTTCTTTGTTAGTTTTAGTACTTGGCGGATTTGTTTGTTCTGTTTGTTTAGCTTGTTGCTTTTAGTGTTTGGATTATTTTCCCATTCTGTGATCCTTTTGTAGGCTGTTTGCTTTGTTTTGTTTTGAGTACATCCGCCTCCAAGCTCCAGATTTTAAATAATGTGCTTAGGTGACTACAACGTCTACACAGTACTGTAGATGTCTACACAGTACCCCACACCCATATCACATATACCTGCACACACAAATTCATACGAACGAATACTACACATACATTGATGTAGTCAAGACTACCACCTGTATCCAAGCCACCACTGGAACCAGGGTAAAAGTCCTGATTTTGTCAGATACTCTTACATAGGTCTTTTATTATTATTATTATATTTTTTTTTACATTTATTCTAAAACAAATATTAGCCAAACATACTGGCAGCCAATAAAATAAGTGTAATATGATCATTCTTCAGATCACTTGTTTGTGTCAGTTGTCTGGCAGACGAACACCAAAGAATGAGTCAACTCAGGGCCAAACTCTGACAGTGTTGCTTAGATGAAAGAAGGCAGTCTTAGGGAGTCATTTACAATGTGTGATTCAAGTGTGATCCAGGGTAACAGCAAGGTTCGTCATCTCGCGTTCATCTGTACTAACTTGTTTACCTTAAGGCAATGTTTTTGGGATGGCTTGCTTCCACAGCCTGGTATTGTTGACCAACACCTGTGCACTGCATCATGCAACAAGCTGCATGACCCAGAGTGACACCGTGGGTAACACCACTGGGATTCGATTTCCTAGACTGGGGATCCTTGTACTACATTCGCTCACCTTCATAACACTAAGCCTCTCTGATTGACATGTAAATGTATGATTCTTGTTACAACCTGAAATCCATTATCCCCTTATGGCTGCAAGTAATCCAGGACATAAGGCAGAAAAGCAGCCCCATGCCATTGAACTCCCTTCACCATGTTTCACAGTTGGGATGCGGTTCTAGTGTTGAAATGCTGCATCTCTAAACACAACAGAACACCATCTACACCCACTTTTGTCTACACTGTAGGATGTACAACGTTCCAGTAATGCGAGCTCTAAAGAACACCACTTCATTTGTAAACTGACTCTGGAACAATGCAGTTCTGAGTGTTTTTCCAAAATTCATATGCGCTCTCTTTTATCACAGGTTGGATAATACAGGTCTTGAACAGAATTGTGTCATTAAAAAAAATTAGACTGGTGTTCCCTGGGATTGGTTTTGGAGTCCCATCTCCCCGTCACATTTTCTTGTTCACCCTTCTCCTAGCACACCTGATCAAAGTCTTCTTCAAGGGCTTCTTAGCCCTTGAGCTAAAGTGCAGGGAAAACACTAAAATGTGCAAAGCAGGCGGTGCTCCAGGACCAGGGTTTGGAACCTGTGAAGTAGGCAACTAATTTAATGAGTTAATTCCTGAACTGTCTGGAACACCACTTCAGTTTACACTGTTTTGAAGGGGTCTTTATCATAGAGGATCACACATACTATTTCCATCAAACACTTTACTACATAGTAGGTGTGTAACACATAAGAAATGTGTGTGATGCTTGTTAAATCAGATCTATTTTATTCATTATTATGAATGTGAGGAGGATCCAGATCGGGGATCATGTAAAACTCAACTAATCCAATGTGTTAGCTGATCATGTACAAGGAAAACAGGGCGGGGGGTTAATCCTACTGAAATACACTATGCATTTTGAAAACGCTACAGGAACTGCAGTGTTTTACACTGTAATCTAACGTGTCAAAAGCTGCACTTGGATTCAGTAGAACAAACTGCCTCATTGTTCTTACAATATTAGGTCTCTGATCATTAACTAATCCCAATACTGTACTATGACCTCTCCCATTTAATTTTTTTAGGATTAATCTTTACATTTGACAGTTGATATTTTACATACTGTATTTCCAAGCATTAGAAAAAGTCAAATTGAGATTCTGTTTTTGAGCAGGTGTTTTAGTATCTAATGTAATTGATTTAATCCAAAAACACTGGACACTTCTTATATATTCACTGTCCCATTAAGTTTTAGTGGTTGTCGATGTCATATGATTGGTTCCCTATTAATGTAGGTTAGATTAATGTAGGGCAGTGCAGTTTATGCTCATTTCTAATTTTCTTGAACCGAGGTGTGATCTACTTTAAAGATAGTGAAGTGCAAAAGTACAGAAGTAACTGTGATGAGACCTAACCATTAAAATGCAGATTGAGACAAAGACTGCTCTTGAAAACTATAGCCATATCAGACAATACAAGAAGACCAGATATTAAGGATTAGCTCCTATATATATATTATAACTGCAGATGTCCCAGCCTAATCCAGTGGATAGGGATCAGAGCCAATCCAGGCATATTTAGGTGGTAATGGTCAAGATGAAACCTGATCCACTTTTGATTCTTTGTTTCTTTTTTGTCCTCCCTTCACCCCACTGTAGTAAAAAAATCATGAAAACATAAATGCTGGATTGAATTGGTATGGGCTAACACATCATTAAAGCACTCTGATCAGATTAGGGGGTAAAAGCACTGGATTGGGACATCCTCACTGGACATATACAGGCTCAGAAATACAATATCTGGCCTTAAAAGCACAAATGTTGCTCACTACCTGCAGAAAACACCAGAGGCAGCACAAGAACTGCAAACATTTTCACACACACTCAAGATCATGAAAGCCTGTGGTACATTATGTGTGTAAGAGAGGCCTCCGTGTACATAAACACACAGAAGAAAAACATTTTCCGAGCTGTCCAGATGAGATTGATGCGCCAGCTATGAAGTGAGGTATTGCAAGAGTAGTGTGTCAATGTATGTGATGATTAATCTGTCTGCTATCCCTTCACACACACACACATCTATTCGCAGCCAAAGGCCCATCAGTACTCTTGTTATTCTGCGTGTCTCAGCTCGTTATAAGAGCTATCAGCATTCCGAGCAGGAATAGTGCTCCATGCCAAACAGCCCTGTGTGTGTGTGTGCTAATATATTTGCAAAAAGGCAGAGTTCCTGAACTTTGACATCATACTGGCCAAACTCCACAAATAAATATTTAAACATGCAGACACACACACACATACACAGTCAGCACTGAATGGGTGTCAGAAACATAAAAAGGAGATCAAAGAAGGAAGTAGAGAAGAAAAAAAGGCAGATTTCTCTTAAAACCATTTAAGCAGCTTTTCCAAATCAGAGATTAACAGCTTTCGGCAGCTCCAACACACACACATACACTGCATCAACTACAGGAACATTTTTATGCATTCCTACACAACCACTCCGCCTTACTGCCATTAATCACAATAAAGTCAATAAGTTTTAAATATGTGTATCTGTGTGTGTCTGTGTGTGTGTGCAGTGTCTTACGTGTGCAGGAGTCCACGGCAGTCAGTGGTCTCTGAGGATGTCTGTAGAAGCCTCTCTGGCACTGCTGGCAGTGTCGCCCCTCTGTGTTGTGAATGCAGTGACACACACCCCCACTGCGCTGACCGGAGCGCAGCCACACACTCATGTCAAAGTGGCAGCTCTCTGCATGCTCGTTACACTTGCACTCTGTATATACAGACACATAATGTGCATACATAAACACACAAGTACAGCATATAGTGGCTAGCTTGAATGAGAACGCTTATGTCACGGAGAGAGACAGACAGACAGACAGACAGGAAAATAAAGAAAGAAACAGAGACAAGACAAAGTGTGTCTGAAGCGTAAGGAATGCTGCCTAATCTGACAGGATTCTGAGGCAGGGAGGCACCCAGTCATGTCTGAATCGAAGTTTAGTAATCAAGCCCCTTATTTAATTCGGCAAAAAATGCTAATGGATAATGACAACACAGCTAAACGCTCATGGCTAGCAGTGAACTGTCGATACCTTGGCAATGTCAGGACATATTGTCCCTTTGTGATTTGGTTACAGAGATCATCACTACACTGCCTTCTGAGACAGCGTGAACAGCAAGGCCTCAGGTTTGCTAGCTACCTCTAGTTTACGAAAGGGAAGTTGAAAGAAACAACTGAAAAAAGAGAAGAGTAAGAAAGACAAAATGAAACAAAGAAATTAAGAAGAACCTGAGTGAAAAATATAGAAAAGAGAAAGAACAGATGAATTAGAGAGAATGAAATCTAGAGAAAAAAAGTTTTAAAAAGGAAGTAAGACAGAAAGGAAGAAGTGAAAGAAAGAAAAACAGACCGGACAGGGAAGTGAATGAAGGACAGAGCCTCGGAAAGAGAGAGTGAAACAAAAAATTAAACAATTAGTCAAAGAAAGAGAGAAACAGAAGCCAAAGGGGTAAAACAGAGAAACAAAAGATCGAAAGATAACAGAAAAGAAAGAAAAGCAACAGAAAAGAGAGAGAAAGAGAGCTACAGACAATTCATTCAAAAAGTGTGTGTGTGAATGAGTGAGTGAGATGAATAAATTCAGAAACTCACTAACACACTGGTGAGCATCTCCAGCTAGGCTGTTGGCTGGTTTCCAGGGTCGGTCATTATAGAGACGATCACATCTCTCACAGTGGTCACCTGCCGTATGATGTCGACACACACACTTGCCGTGAACCTGAGAAACACACAATAAAATTAATCTGATCATCACTTCTGACCAATCCGAAAAGAGCCATCTGTGTGTTATTAAGGATAGAGCAACTGTACGCTCAGTATTCAGCTATTCACTTACTACTACTGTCCATCACCTGTTTATTAACTAATTACTACTACTGTCCATCACCTGCTTATTAACTAATTACTACTACTGCCCATCACCTGCTTATTAACTAATTACTACTACTGCCCATCACCTGCTTATGAACTAATTACTACTACTGTCATCACCTGCTTCTGAACTAATTACTACTACTGTCCATCACCTGCTTATTAACCATTTACTACTACTGTCCATCACCTGCTTATTAACCATTTACTACTACTGTCCATCACCTGCTTATTTACTAATTACTACTACTGTCCATCACCTGCTTATTTACTAATTACTAGTACTGTCCATCACCTGCTTATTTACTAATTACTACTACTGTCCATCACCTGCTTATTAACTAATTACTACTACTGTCCATCACCTGCTTATTGACTAATTACTACTACTGTCCATCACCTGCTTATTGTCCAACTACTCCTGTCATCACCTGCTTATTAACTAATTACTACTGTCCATCACCTGCTTATTAACTAATTACTACTGTCCATCACCTGCTTATTAACTAATTACTACTGTCCATCACCTGCTTATAGTCTAACTACTACTGTCCTATCTAATTATAATACACTGTCCTATGTAATGAGGAAATCTGCGTACTATCATTACATCTGAAGGGACCTTTTGCACCCCTTCTTTCCTATATGGGGGCTGGAAAAATGTATTGCTTAATGGAAACCGTGTGTCCAATCAAAAATCTTATACAAGCCCACATCACACAATCAGACTGATGCATCTTTAGTTGGAACGGTGTTATCTTGAAAACTGCTGGATGGGTTATACAGCAAAAATATGCCAGGAAAAGATGATAAACCTAGTCTGAAGTACACAGGGCCAGCTCATCTGCCTGCTTACTAACAGGGGTGGAAGCAGGAGCGTGCAAGACAAACATAACATGCAGGGTAAATGAGGACAGAAAGGAAAGAGAAAGAGCGAGAGCGAGAGACAGAGCGAGAGACAGAGCGAGAGACAGAGCAAGAGAGAGAGCAAGAGAGAGAGCAAGAGAGAGAGCAAGAGAGACAGCAAGAGAGACAGCAAGAGAGAGAGCGACTTAACAGTGTTCCACAAAGTATCAAACGCTTAATACTTTTGCAGTACGTCAATTTATCAAGTCGGTCATCACAGAGCCAAACACATTTCTCACAGTGGTCACCTGCCATGTGATATTGGCACACTTCCAAATACTTTTAATAGTTTCAGTTCTAATTTTTTATTTGGTTTTCATTTTAAGACATTTTATTTAGTAACTACTACAGTGGTCTTTAAATGCTCTTTAGTAAAGCCAATGGTTCATGGTATCTTGGACAACTATCAGAATGCTAAAATTTTACTTTAAATATAGATACTTAGAAAAGGTTTCTATGTCCCACCATTATTTTGAAAAGCCTATGCCATGCCGGTGGGCCAAAAGTGTTTTTTTTACTAAAGAGCACCAGTTTGTACAGACGTCCCTTTAGTTACTGAGTAATACACCCTAGTGTGTCATAAGCCTTGGAGTGTTAAGGAGTTAAACTAGTATGATAACTTATGTCATTTATGGAAGAAGGACTAAAGTGTGGGCCCACATGCAGACCTGTAGGGTCAAATAAGTCAGATGTTTCATAGTGATAAAAGTGTAATCCAGACCCCATTTCCAATGATGACACACCACTGGCACTGCAATTTAGTCCCAGACTAGACTGCAATTTCAAGTCCCAGACTCTAGATTTAAAAGGTGCCACAGAAGGTTTCCCAGTCGCACAGAAGGCATGCGACATTGGTCAGGTGAACAATGTCCAGATGTAGCATGTAGGCATTCATAAACGTATGGTTTGGTCTCAGGACAAAACAAGCTGCTTTTTCTTTTTATAGTGGGCCCATGAATAATCGGAGGCTTAGGCATGGTGCCAATTGATTCACGTTTATCTAAAGGCTCATCTCCACAAAGATACCCTGCTGACCCCCGGGTTCATCGTTATACGGATGAAAATAACAAACACACACACATACCACATTCCTTGCTAATCCAAACAATCCTGCATCGGTTGTGTGTGTGTGTGTGTGTGTGTGTGTGTGTGTGTGTTTGAGTGAAAGTGCGGATAGACAGGATTTGTACGCATCCTTATCTGGATGCCTAGGATGTGAGTGTGTGCTCATATAAGTGTGTTTCCGTGTGTTTGTGTTTTGTCTGGACTTTCATTTCAAATGGTCTGACCCTTCCTGTGCACACTGCTTGCATGTATGTAAGTGCATGTGTGTGTGTGTGTGTCACTAATTGCCGTTACCGTCTGATTACAGACAGCAAACAACAGGAGGGTGGGATTAAGGGAAAGTGGCATGCAATTAGGCCCTTTCTGTTCTCTCTGCACTTTTTCCTCTGCGCCTGCGACCCCGACGTGCCTCCCTCCTTGCCTCCTTCATGTTTGCCTCTCCTATCTGTCATGTAATCTCAGCCCTGCTATCAAGCGTCTGGGTTTACAGTAATGTCACCGCAGAGGGGGGCACGCTGCATAACAAACTGCTTACACTGCTTCTGTAATCCACAGAGTCAAACAGGAAGAGAGGGAAAGGCAGAAGAGGTCTGAGAGTGCAAGAGAAACACCCAAGTGGAGGCAAACAGCACAAAACATCAGAATGCAGTCTTTCAGAACAGTGAACACACTTTCTCATTAAATGCGGGTTAGTCATTCATGAGCAAACACTTACAATTCGCTTACACAGCGCTTACATTTATTTAGCACTGCTAGCTTACTCGCTGTTTCCTGCAATATGCTAACCTATCTTTAAATGATCATCATGTCCAGCGCCAATCTTACGTCTGATTGAATCCAGACAGAAATTCAGGTCAAAGTACTACATTGTGTTAAACAGCCATTCTCTGGGCCTTCTTGCACAGAGAAGGAATTTAAGATTTTGTACACTGTGTGCATTTGGAACCCTCACCACATGGTGGGCACGATGCCGTGTGGGTCGGTAGCCACTGGCAGGCATGCACTGGTCCGAATGGCCATGGCACAAGCAGGCCCCCTTCAGAATCAGGTCGTAGATTGCATAGGGGGCGGTGGGGAGGCTGGCACCGCCCTCTTTCTGCTGACACGGGCACTGCTGGGGCTTCAGGAGGCGCACTCGCAGGTTGGTAATACCCAGCTGGACACGGGCCACTGTGCTGTAGGGCTCTAACGTGTCCCAGGGTGTGAGAGCACGGTAAATGACCTACAGATACACAAAATGCAGTCACAAACAAAAGAAATGAGACGATGTATGTATTAGAGGGCAGAGCGATTTGATGGCTTTAAAGATTTATTTCATATGACTTGTAATTATAATTCATATATAATCATATCAGCTAAACCATAGATCAATATAAAATAATTTTAATCGATCTTGGCGTCAGCATACACTTACTGAGCACTTCCTAAAGAACACTATACCAATACCAGGTAGGGCTTTCCTTTGCTCTCAAAGCAGCCTCGAATCTTCATGCCATGGATTTTACAAGATGTTGACTGCATTCCTTTAACATTCTGGTCACGCAGTTTCTGCTGATTTTTCACCGCCTTTATTCATGCTGCAAATATCCTGTTCTACCACATGTTGCATTGGAACTGGGAAAATCACTGAAGAACACTGAGCTTACTGGCATGTTCATAAAACATTTGCATTGTGATGTGTGACATTATTATGCTGGAGGCAGCCATTAGAAGATGGGAAATTTGTGTCCATGTAAGAAAGTATCAGCAACGTGGTCAGCAACAACCAGCAACATCACTTTCACCAGCATGAATTGTTGACACTAGGATGGCACTATACCACTTTTTTCATTTCCAATACTGATACCAATAATGCAACCTTGAGTATTTGCCGATACAGACAGCAATCCGATACATACCCCCCTCCCCCTTGACCCCTAGATACATCTTGTGTGATTGTTTAATCACCTAATAATTCCAAAGAATTGAAGTAACACTCAGTCACATATGCCATGTTATTTTCAGGAGATTCTAGGCTACCTAAAGTTGTCTAAATTTGAGATGTAAATATTAACAGAGTTCAGATATTTGTACCAAATTGCTCAAGTTTACTTCACATCTGCATTTGAATCTCCTGAGATATAAAGCCTAGGATACCAGCATATAAGCTTAAACCATGCATTTACATTATAGTTTAGAGTAATAGATTTTTTTTTTTACTCCAACATCCGATCCAGTGAGTTTGGCCAGTTACAGACCCAGAATGGCAAATCTCTAGTTGACACAAGGCAGGTTGAGTTCATAGATTAATACTGTTTGTACCAGATTCTGATCCAGCCAACTGTGTGTCATTCTCATCTCTTATCAACAAGGCATTTCCATCCACAGAACAGCCACTGACTGGGCGTGTCTACGTTACAGCCCCATTCTGAGTAAACTACGGAGACTCTAATGCTGAAAATCTAGAAGTACTCAAACCAGCCTGTCTGCAACCAACAATCATACCACACTCAATCACTTAACAATCACATTTATTGGTATATAATTTGATATTGGTTACTCTTACAAATCTCATTTACAGCAAGAAGTTCTTTAAATTAAAAGTTTCCTCAAAGGTCTTTTAGGGACCCAACAGTTAACAGTTAAGTTTGGTTCTATTTGGCACGTTTATTTTCACCTTACCTCTCCGCCGCTGCACGGCCGAACTGATGAGTACTTCTCCGTGCATCCGTGGCCATCCTCCACCCCAAACTGCCTGCTGCAGTTTTGGGCGTATAGGCGCAGCGTGCTCCACGTCTGGCCAAAATCTTGCGAGCGTTCCAGCACCATGGCGGCCGGACGGGGCGAGCGAAAGATAATGATCAAGTGAGTGAAGTAAAACTCTGCCTCCAGATCTAACTGCAGAATCTCTGTGGCAACACCTTGGGCAGACTGCCACCATGTTGGCGGGCGCCTGAAGGGCGAGTCTGTCATCGCACTGGGCGGGTGAGCCAGTTCAGTCACTGCCGGGTCACACACCCCGCACTGTGGCACACAGCTCCCTTCATCGTAGTTACAGAAGTGCTCAAGTGAGGTGGAGCCACAGTGGGTGTCGGTGCGCAGGTGCCTCCCCACAGCCAGGTTACCCATGCGAGGATTACATACTCGATTCTCACAGCCTGATATACACACATACAAACACATACAACATAACACATGCATGAATAAGAACAGCATTTACTGCAATGCATCTCAAACTTGGTGCTGGAGTGGCCCCGCTCGGTAACACACCCACTTCAACCTAGCTCATTAAAAAGGTAAAGGTATTTGTCACTGTACTAGGTACAGCGAAATGTGTCCTCAACATTTAACCCATCTATGGTAGTAAACACACACACACACACACACACTAGTGAATTAGGGGCAGTGAGTACACACATACCCAGAGCGGTGGGCAGAGAGGGTAAGCAGAGTAAGGGTAAAGGGCCTTGCTCAAGGGCCCAACAGTGGCAGCTTGCCAAGCCTGGGAATCGAACCCACAACCCTGTTATCAATAGCCTGGCGCTCTATCCGCTGAGCCACCACTGCCCCCATTAGTCTGGTCAGGTGTGCTAGAGCAGGGAAGGGACACTCCAGGGAAGGGACACTCCAGGGAAGGGACACTCCAGGACCAATAGTAGTTCTGGGAGATTGTTTAAACCATAATATGAACCCACTATAACAGTGCTTTTTAGCTTTAATGGCATGTATGATATTCTAACCTGTAGTAATTTTCCTATGAGATTTTAGTGTTCGTGCATGAGATATTCAGTAGCGATACGCTCGAATGGGAATTGATGTCAATGCCGACGCTGATTAAGGATGTGCATGAGTAATTGAATGTGCAGGTGTTGTTTTTGTAGTGTGTAAAATCTCAGACTATAGTGCATCTCAAAGACTGGGGACAGGCAAAAAAATAAATAAATAAGATGGACAAACAGCTCTTGAATATGTAACAAAGCCCCTAAAAAGCCCCTCAGAGTCTACCCCAACACCTCCTGCAAATACAAAGTAAAGAGCAAACCCCTCAGGCACACACAGGGAGGCCTACATTTTGCCTGTAAATGTGCGGTAAATGTGTGATATCTTACACTGCATATGCAGTGATGTGCAAAACATACAGAAACAATCCCAAACTGTTTATTAACTCATTATACTCTGTATGTTACAGCGTCGTAACTCTCATAACTACATTACTGCTACTTTTAACATCAACTTCATAGGGCCAAAAATAGAAGCATGTGGGACTCCACAAAATAATCAAGTTGTTTATTCATTTCATGCTAATGTTAGAGTGGAGGTGTGGAGGACAAAGACACTTGTACTCAGGTGGTCTTCCTCCCTGTGTGCATCCCCAGGCTCCAGGACCTGGCAGTAAACTGCAGTGCATGTTAGTTGCAAGGTGGGATGAATGGTTTTAAAGAGTTTAGAATAATAATAAGTAATAATAAGTTAATATGTGCTGGTGTTAATCAGCTACTGATAGACATTGCTTAGATACTAGTGTGTCCAAATTCCAGAAGGAATACGTTTGTGTGTGTGTGTGTGTGTGTGTGGT
The DNA here is from genome assembly GCF_030463535.1 of Salminus brasiliensis. Classification (NCBI taxonomy): domain Eukaryota; kingdom Metazoa; phylum Chordata; class Actinopteri; order Characiformes; family Bryconidae; genus Salminus; species Salminus brasiliensis. Next base: position 23,007,733 of record NC_132886.1, read on the forward strand.
GTATGCGCGCGCGCGCCCCGTGTGTGCTTAAGTGCGTGGGTCACAAAGCTATTCTCCCTCTCGAGCGCACCTGCACCACTTCTGAACACAATTTAAGCACAGCAGCACTGACCTGAACGCACCAGCTCCGGACCCACGAGCTGGCACACGAGCACAAAAAGCACCGTCCATCGCTCCATCATTCCCTCGTCCGGGTCTCCAGCTAAAGCGTATCCGTATCTGTAAGCTACCCTTTAAAAACAAGCGCCAGGCTGCGCCAGAACTGCTCAAACGGCAAGTAGAAGCACGACCACATGAGCGTGGGGCGGCCAGGTGCAGCTCACTCCCAGCACTGACGAACACGCGCCGCTCACCTGCGGAGCTGCAGCAGCCATTTGGCCATTTGTTTACGGTCCCACTCTCTCTCACTCTCTCTCACTCTCTCTCTCTCACTCTCTCTCACTCTCTCTCTCTCTCTTTCTCTCTCTCTTTGTAGTTTCAGTCTTTCATTTCCGCCTCTCTCTCTCTCTCTCTCTCTCTCTCTCTCTCTCTCTCTCTCTCAGACAGGCACTGACACACGCGCGCGCCTCCACACAGCAGCTGAAACCTCTTCTGCGAAGTTCTGTGAGTTTCTGCCTGAGTGACAGGACTGCGACTGTGAACTTAGGCCCCGCCCCCTGCACGCAGTGGCGTTTCACTCCGACTTAAAGGGCCCATATCATACATTAGTATTGCGCTTCAGTCTTCGCCCCTGAGATCCACTTATGCTGTTTAAATGGTTTTATCTACCAACATAATGTGCATTCTGTTTCACACACACACACACACACACACACACACACTACCTCTGCGTGGCGTAAGTAATACCAAACATTGCTTTTTTTTTATTTTGAGCATTCCTACTCAGCCTGCACAAGCAGAGCGGCACTGCGTCCCAGACAGCAAAACACTGAAATCAGCTACGAAAGCCTGACACACAGTGTCACTGACACAAAACACCAAAAGGCCCCAGTACTGTCCAGTCTGCCAACTTTCTATCCATATTTCAGCAATGGGTGTTAGACAATCCCCCTGAAGGACATGCCCACTCTGAGGCATGAATATGAAAGAAGCACACCTGCAGCTTTACTCACCTGCAACGCGACACATCCACTCCAGAAACGTTACTAGGCCAAATCGTAGCTGCGATCCAACGCCAGGGCTGTAGCCGAGATAGGGCATGTCCTCAGAAGGAATGTCCTATGAAAAGAATTGTCCTGGAAAAGCCTCCGGAGGCTTCGTTATCCAACAATTACGTAGTGCTGGAAAAGATACATCCATTGCATCCTCCAAATCACTCTAAAGTGAAAGTAGGCCGCATTTCTGGGCTGTATACAAAGGGTCCTTCACTAGCTTATAGGTCAACACTTGCAAATTGTTTTATATTGTGTGGATTTACAGCAGCAGCATTATTGGTATTTGGTATATGGTCTATGCTTTACATTCAAGGCCCCCTGACCCTGCATGATTTAAAGTAAACCTGTTCACTTCTGCCGGCAGACTGGTGATTATATAGAAGGGGCGGAGTCTATAAGTTTTAGTGTTTTTTTTTTAATCTGGGTTACCTGGAGTGGACCAGTAGTAGTCCCAGATAGTCCCACTGTAAGACTGGCAGGTGTATTGCAGTGGAGTAGTGGTGTTGTAGTGGGAGTGTGCTGTAGGTGTGTTGTAGTAGGAATGTGTCGGAGGTGTGTATTAATGAGAGTGTGTTGGACGTGTGTTTTAGAGGGAGTGTGCAGGAGGTGTGTTCCAGTGAGTGTTCGGCCTCTCTCTCCCGTTAGCTTCGTGTGAGAGTGGGGGATGTTATTGTCGGTTGTGTGGGCTTTGAAGGTGGTAAGGGGGCTGTGGAGAAGTGTGAGCGGATAAACCGCAGCCGTTCACTGAACTTTTCCTGGTAGATGGTGTGGAATGCGGCTGGGTGAAAAGATTTCCGCTCCTAATCCGTTAGTGAGGATTTGCAGACTGCCTTCAAGCAAACCCCCGGAATCATCCGCTTTCAGAAACTAATCGTTGGCTCTTATTCCTCAAGACTGAAATATTTTAAAAGCACTTGAGATTAGGAGCCCACATGCCTTCCTCTTCCATGAAATTGTTGTTTCTATGGAATTTAATGTATTTTAGAAGATTGGTCTGCCTAGGAGTCGTATTTTAGGTCACAATATCGGTTCCTGGAATCCCAACGGAGGCGCTGCAGGTAGTGCGTGTGACGCACAGGTCTCAAAAAGGTGTGACTGACTAAGTAAATGGTGTGGGTGTGTGTGGTACGCTGTGATGGACTGGAACTTTGTCCAGAAGGTATTCCTGCCTTGTGTCCAGTGTCCAGATGAGACAGGAGTCAAGCTTTACAAGCTTTACTGTCGGAAGATCGCAGACTTTTACAATTAGCTTTTTTAAATGAAGTAGACTAACAATTACAACTTTTTTACAATTAGCTTGGTAGCTAGTGCTACCCTCCAAGCACATTCTCCTGTCCATTGACGCTGCAGCTGAACACTCATTATTACTATTTTAGCGATCTTTAGGTGTTTGATTTAGGGCGGGTCAGTGTGTCTTTGCTATCATAACGACGGGAAAAGTATGTCTCCAAATGTGCAAAAGGCATGTACTAAGTCTCTTAATTAATCATGGGTGTGTTTTGGGCATAACGTGCAATAAACCAATCAGCGTGTCACTTGCCGTTCCCTTTAAGAGCCGGGTGCGGTCTGACTTTGGCAGATTGCTATTTCAATGGCGCAAAGCGTCGGTGTGTGCATGTTGGGCACACGCCTGTGTTGACAATTCACTGCCGAGAGAGCAATAAACGTCTGAATGCTGACATCTGCCTAGGTTGCTTTCAGTCAGTGATGCACCTGTGCACCTTTCCGTTCACACCTCACCCTACACAGATGTATTCGTAAGCACTGTTGCTATTTAAACAACACAGACGGAAGGCGTGAAAATAGACTGTTGGCAGGGTGTAAGATAGCAATAACCATCGCTACACACCTTGCACAGGGTGTAAGATAGGGCACATTGTGCTGTTAGCAATGGACTAGCATGTAAACGCTCCTGAAGGCCCCCTGGTCGTTTTCACATTCTCATGATGTAAAGTAAACCCACTCGCTTCTGTGATTACGAAGGAGGGGTAGAGACGTTATAAGTCTTATAAGATCTTTGGGACAGGTCATTAACTAGCAGAGCTACATTCACACAGTAAATTAAAAAATATAGTAAAGTAAGACACTGTTAACCAATGGCAAATTAAATAACATAAGAATAAATTCAAATATTGTGATTTTCAAAAACATTTTGTGATGCACATTTAGGCCTAGCTCCAGCTTTTGGGACAGAGAAATGTGTCTGTTTCAGCAATGCAGAATACCAGTCATTTTTTCCCATTTAAAACCAGCCTCTCAGTTCAGTCAGGTCAAATTTAATGACTGAGGTCAGAATGTGCAACAACAAAGTCATTGGACACAGAGTGTTTGAACATGTTTTACTCTGTATGTTGTAGTTGTACAACGATGTGGACTAATACTAGAGTAATACTAGAACAGCCTGTTAGCTAACCAGGTCAGGTCAGCCTTCACTAAAGGCCTGATCTGTTCTTGTTGCAGCTCATAAAAAGGGGCAAAAACATAAACGCACCCGATTAGCTACGTTTTGCCCGCCTCTGCAAAGTCAGCATACTTAAGCATGCATGTTTAATATGACGTGGATCTGCGTACATATGTAACTTCTGTCTAACCATCCATGTCAGATTTGGTCGACCATGCCAAAAAAAAAACCAACAACAAACAAACAAACACATCTTAATACACCTCAACCATATTGACTAAAGACAAGCCCTATTATTGTCCACAATACCCTGACTGGGTGGGTAAGAAGGAACTTTCAGGATAGAGACGAGACAGTGATGAAAGTACTCATACTGATATAACTCTACTCGGGGGAATCCCCCTCAAGACCAAACACACTCGCACTTGGAGGGGAGTTCCGATATTGGGGAATGAAGCTGACATTTCATTTCCCTGATGTTTGTCTTGGGTCAGGTGCTCAGACTTCAGCAAACTTTCCAACAGATCTCCCTTTCTCTTTACAAACCTGAAAGGACGTCATGAGGCAACACAGCCTGCCATTCCTTTCATTCCAATTATCCACACAAGTATCCATTGTGTGTCACACAGTTTGTTTAAAGGAAATTTGGAATCTGCTTTGTGGGATGGAAGGTAGAAAAAGGAGACAGAAAACCTGTTTGGGATTTGAGGCTATCTGTTCTGCAGGCTAGCAGCTAGCTGACTGAATAAAAATGTGACTGTAGTGAGAACAGCCAGGGCTGTGTGTCAGTTAAAGTGATGAGCAATAGCAAACCTTTTGCATATTGCATTTGCAGCTTTTTGACTGGCTGACTGACAAACCTTGTTGAAACACACATGCACAAGGACAGTCTCTTGTTTGCATGTGTTATCGTGCTGGCTGCCGGCCTCGTCCAGCATCGCTACCGTGGTGTTAGTAACTGCATCGCATTGTTAGCATTGGTACCACACCGACCGCTGCCCTCGCCCAGCATTAGTACCGCGACGTGGGCTACATGGGGTATAAAGCCCCCCAGCATTGAGCGGTGAGCAGTGGAACTGTGTTCTCTGGAATGATGATGGTGCCCAGGCCAACACTTTTGGGATGAGTGGGGAAGCTGGAGATGAACGAATAAAAGAGTTTTTTTCCCCTGGACAGTGAAGACAGTTACTCCAACAAAAGCAGGATCAGCCATTTTTTTAATACCCTTGATATCATAAGAAACAATGACTGAGCAGGTGTCCCAATACTTTTGTCACTATAACCTATCAATAGCCTAACGTAGCAGAAGTGTAATGTGTGGGTATGCTACGCCGCTTCAGGGCCTGGGCGGCTTGCCATTGACAACTGACATAACTGACCTTGAAATCTGGCCTTTAGCAGAAAATCCTATAGAAGAATGCCCGACCATCGGCCCGTGATCTGAAGCTCAGGAGCAATCGGGTCTGAAGCACAAGAGCAAGTGCACAACTGAATGGTTCAAAAGAAACAAAATGAAGGTTTCAGAGTGGCCAAGTCAAAGACCTGATTTGAACCCCATTCAGATGCCGTGACAGGGCTTTAAACGGGCAGCTCATGCTCCAAAGCCCTCCAATGTGGCTAAATTAAAGCAGTTCTGAAATGAAGAGTGGGCCAAAATTCCAGCCCAGGAATGTGAAAGACATCGTTGCAGCTAAAGAGACACAACCAGTTATTAGATTTGATGATATAGGTGTTGCAAAATGTGTTTCCTCTAATGTATGTAATGAAATGATCATATCAGTGCTTTCCTCCTTCTCCTTTTGAAACCAGGTCTAGTGTCACAAATGTGCAAAAATAGAGGAGGTGTCAGGGGTCAGGAGGGGGCAAATGCTTTTTCAAAGTGGGATCAAGACATAAATGAAGTAGACTAACTACATATGATCTGCTAAAATTTCAGAGTTGATCATGTGGTTAATACACTTTGATCATGTCCAGGAAACAAAGCTTAAGGGCCTGCGTCCTCCACAATGCAGACATGAGGCAGCTTAGGAGGCAGTGTGCTGTTCACCCACTCCAGACCAGACGCTGTGAGCATCCTGGAGCTCTTCTATTTTCTGTTAGGTGGTTGATATAATTTCATGCATAATCATCCTGCAGTACTGCTGTATTTTGGCACACCTTGGTCCTAGATCAATCCTGTCCTGCACTTTTTGGTGTGTTTTTCCTGCTATTGCACACCTGAACCAACCAATCAGGTTGGAACAAATTTTGCAATTTAATTTACAAGCCCCTCTTGACGCGAACTGCATGGGGGTCCTGAACATTTCACAATTTTTCACAATTTTTCACAATATTTTATTTTTCTGCATAATTCAGGACAGCATAATCCTTTATGCATTATTCAATTCACTTTATAAAAAAGGTTTTGACAGATCCTAAATTACAAAGCCCATAAAACTCTCAAAAGAAGACATATGTAACTTCAACGGTGGTTCTGGGTGGCAAATTAAATGTGTTGTAGATATTGTGACCTCTGCACCAAATCAAACCACTTGGAATTTACATTCCTTTAAATAATCAAACATTTTGGACACGTTTGATTATATTTTTTAACATATACTGGGATTTGCCTTTTATGGTGCAGATGAGGGTTTTTAGTATCGAGGCGCCCCCTGTCGGTCACCAGATGAGCTGTAAGCGCAGGTGTAACGCTCTTCCAGTGCAGCGGGCGTCGCTGTGGGACGCGGGTCGCTATTGTTTGGGGTCCAGAGCTCGGCTCGTTACTCGTGGTCCTTCCCTTTCCTGGCGGCAAGGCGTGCGAGTGAGCTCCTGAAACGGACGAGTTTTGAATGAAGCGATATTCAGCGCTTTCTGAAGACTGATTTTTCTGCCCGAGCATGGTGAGTGCTCGCCGGTCTTTAACTGCTAGCTCGGGTTTGACTGTTTACACGATCAGGGAAGTGGGGTAAATTCGTGCTGAGGAGAGCAGAGCGGTTAGCATGCTAATGCTAATGCTAAGCGGCCGGTTAGTGCGGAGATGCTTTCAGCCGCTGTAGCCGTTTATTTAAACATGCAGCGCAGGAGGCTCTTACTCGCCCCTGGCCTGTGTGTTTTAGGCCAGTGACTGGTGTGTTTTCAGTATGTGTAGTGGTAGTTAGTTAGCTAGCTAGTTTAGTGTAGTTGGGTATTGCTAGCTAGCACTAACGTTGCAGATACGTATTCATTGGGTATTAGCTAGTGCTAGCTCCAGTTAGCTCGGTTTGCTTTGTTCCGCTGAGTTTGACTGAGTTACTGACCTCTCTTTCTGTTTCACAGAGTTTACCACTGAATCCAAAGCCGTTCCTGAACGGTCTGACTGGAAAACCCGTGATGGTGAAGCTGAAATGGGGTATGGAGTACAAGGGCTACTTGGTGTCAGTGGACGGATACATGAACATGCAGGTATTGTCCTGATCAGCTCGTCCCTCCAGGGCTGCTGCAGTGTGCTTTTGGAGTAGTTGTTCGCCATAAAACTCTTTCAGGTTCGCTTGTTTAGTTTTGCGCTGGAACTGCAAGCTTGGCTTTAAAAATAAGTTCAATATAAAGTGAATAAAAAGAATATAGGCTAAAAATAAAGGTAATAGACAGTCAGGTTTGTGCATGTATTTATTTATTTACCATGCTGGGCTTGTTGATCCAGTGCAGAACATTATGCAGACCAGGTGTCGTGAGCATCCCGGAGCTCCTATATTTTCTATTCTATTAGGTGGTTGATGTAGTTTTATGCAGTCTTCCTGCAGTACTGCTGTATTTTGGCACACACTGGTCCTATGTCTGTCCTATCCTGCACTTTTTGGTGTGCTTTTCCTTCTCTTGCACACCTGAACCAGCCAGTCAACCTGGGTCAAGTTAAAAAAAAAAAAAATCTTTTACAAGCCCCGCTTGATGCAAACTGCATGTGTTCAGGACGGAGGTCTGCTTGGGTTAGGAGTGACGTATATGATTTAAGGATATGTTTGACCTATATAAAAAATATTCGCTATAAACAAAGGTGTCAGATGTGTGTATTTATTTACCATATTGGGCCTTGTTGATCCAGTGCCAAACCAGAAATGAACGTTAATATTGTGGGGATTTGACTTTTCTGCAATCTGTTACTTTACATTGGTGACATGTCTCAGCAGCATTGTATGTCTGTGACCGAAGAGTAATTTGTTTTCAGACTTCAGAAGTATTTCGAATGATTTGATCTGTGTGAATTACAATTTTAGTTGTAGATATGCATTCGTATTGTTCAGTCTATCTCTATTTTTCTCTTCAGTTGGCAAACACAGAGGAGTATGTGGATGGAGCGTTGGCGGGTCACCTTGGGGAGGTGCTGGTCAGGTAAGAGTTCTGTACTTGAGAATTCTGCTTTCTGCTTTAGAGAGCATACACACTTTAACCAGTGTCGTACAAATAGGTACCATACAATTGGCCACTCAAACCATCGAACACTTAAACATTTTACATTGCCTCTCATTGTTTTTTAGTTAATTTTGCTGGTCCTCCAGTTCTGTGTTCATATTTTACATTAGATAGTCTTTAGAGACCTGAGGCAATCAAATGTTTTTGCTCAGTTCCAGACACACCACCTAGTGTAAAGAAAAAAGAAATGAAGTTGTTGGAGGATTGGATTGAGCCTTTTTGTCAACTTTTCTCCCCCTTTTGTTTCACAGGTGTAACAATGTTTTGTATATACGAGGAGTAGAAGAGGAGGAAGAAGACGGAGAGATGAGGGAATGATTGCTGATTGAAAATGTATAATTTAGTCTGTTTTAGTTGTATGTGAAGATTGTCTCCCTCCTTTTTTTTTTTTTTTGTAATTCATGTTGAGATGTTTTGTACACTATAGAGGCATAATTGTGATGGCACAAGTGTGCAAATAAAATTATGCATTTTGTATTTGTCTTGTTTTCCACATTTGTTTTATTTTTGGTAATTTCGATATTCAATTAACTATTTGATCTGTTTGTAAACCATAACTCCGTTCTCCCTGCTTGGGAGGAGTATTAAATCCCAGAATATTCCTTTTAAAATGTACCTTTTTTGTACTACTGCAAATGGCATTATGCAACCCGCGTACATAATCACAGCTAAAGCTGTCAAGAGGCTCAATCTCAGGTAGGGTTGCTATGTCTTTGCTGATGGTATATTGAAGACATGATATGAACTGTTTTAAATTGTGTACATTTATACACTCTGAGCATCTGTGCAACTCTGTTCATGCAATTGTCTTAACTAGCAGATCATGTGGCAGCACAACAGTGCATTAAACCGTAAGGCTAGGAGCTTTAAGGAATGTTTGCATTCACCATCAGAAGGGGGACGGGGGGTGATCTCAGCGGTTCTGAGTGTGGCATGATTTTGCCAGATGGTTGGTTTAAGTTTTTGTAGAACTGCTGATCTGGTGTTTTTCTTTTTTTTTTTATTATTATTTATTAAGAGTTTACTATGAATGGTGATGTAGAAGAAAAAAACATACAGTGAGCAGCAGTTCTGTGGGCAGAAACACCTTTGATAGTTCAATAAAGAATGGCGAGACTAGTTTAAACTAACGAAGGCTGAAGTGGGCACTCAAGTGTGATGATCTGAAGAGTGTGTCAGGAGGCACAACGTGGGTGGTCTCTATTGTCAAAGAGCCATGTTGGGTTTCACTTCTTTCAGCCAAGAACAGAAAGCTGAGGCTGCAGAGTGCACAGACTCACTACAACTAGTCAATTGAAGACCAGCTAAATGTACCCTGGTCTGAGGAATCTCAGTTTCAGCTATGGCACCCAAGGGTACAGGTAAAACTTGGTGCCAACAGTTTGTCAACAGTCCAGGGAAGTGTGTTTTTGGCAGACTTTGGCCTCATCATGATGTATTTGAGTATTGTTGCTGACCGTGTCCATCCCCTCATGGCCACAATTCACCCATTGCAAACTGGTTTTGTAACCATGAGATCTAAATCCAGTAGGACACCTCTGGGACATGGTGAAATGAGAGATTTGCAGCAGCTCTGTTCTGCCATCTGGTGTCTTCAAAAGCAACATGGGCCCTTCACCGAGATATGGGGATTCACCATGGGGATTTACCGAGAGTTAAAACCAGACACCCTCCCACCCAGACCACTGACCAGTTACCTCTCTCCTGTGGGCTCCTCCCATGGATGACCTTTGGCCAGGAGCCTAGCTTTGGCCATTGCTAAATATTTACCCACCTTTTCATCTGAGTTCAGTTCAGTTTCGGGTTCGAAGGAACACACAGACACGAGATGTCCAGCTTCAAGCTTTTGGTGAAGGGTGCTAAACAGGTGGTGTTAGTGTGTAGAAATGGTGAAAGGTTTCTGACCAAAGATGGGATGCAAAATATGGCAGTTATTGAGAATGGAAGTGTAGTGATTGGACAGTAAGTCATTTTTGCCTTCTTTTACTATATTTCGAACACCTGATTGGATGTAAATGTCCTATGCTTTAAGTCTGTGTGTGAGTTTGTCTTGAGCTTTCTGAAGGTAAATGTTGTGTATGTGTAGTGATGGACTAATAAAAGCTGTGGGCCCAGCAGACTCCATTGAGTTGCAGTTCAGTGGAGCTGTGTTTGACAAGGTTTTGGATGCTACTGGGATGTGTGTTCTTCCTGGTAAGTAATCAGTCTAGCCATTTACATTCTCTGAGACAATATTCAAAATGTAAGATTAACATAACATTAAGCCTCTTTTAATTGCACATTTTTTTAGGTTTGGTCGATGCACACACTCATCCGGTTTGGGCTGGAGACAGAGTACATGAGTTTGCAATGAAGGTACAGTTACAAATCCTTAAAAGTCCTTGAAAGAATGAAAAACCTTCTCAAGACAAATGTGAATCCACATGTTGGGCTTCTTGGTCTGGTACTGCTTTTTAGATTTTGTGTTTTAATAAAAGTCCATTAATGGAGATTGCAAATTAGCATTGAGATCAAAGGATTTCATCATGTAGCATCAGACTATTCATTGTAATTTGAAGAAGCATTACGGGGCCCTTAAGCTAAAAGAAAACATGCATGCTAGTCTCGAGTTTACAGACTAATGCAAGCCTTCTTCTGATGATGTGTGGTGAAGCAGGGAGGAACCATCGAAAAACCACAAGCACTTCTGGGTCAGACTGTTTGAAATATTTGCTAGGCTAGCTGGCTAATGTAGAAAGAAGCCAGATGGCTAATGTTACTGCAAAGAAGCTGAAGGTCACGGCTGTATTTATAAGCCTCTACATTGGTGACAACAGTAATAGGTGGTTGACACAGCCCATATATGCCAGCATGTGTGTGTGTGTGTGTGTGTGTTTGCAGCTTGCTGGAGCCACATACATGGAGGTGCATGAGGCTGGTGGGGGCATTCACTTTACAGTGAGGCACACCCACGCAGCAACCTCAGAAACTCTGCTGCAGGGGTTAAAGGGTCGCCTGGAGCGCATGCTGAGAGCCGGCACTACACTGGTGGAGTGCAAGAGTGGATATGGGCTGGAGCTCGAGACGGAGTTGAAAATGCTAAGTGTCATAGATGCCGCACGGAAGAGCTTGCCTATCGGGATTTCTTCAACATACTGTGGAGCGCATGCTGTGCCCAGGTCTGTTTCTCATACACTCTGTCCATCAAAAGTTTAGGAACACCCTGAGGATTGCATTTTATCCCCAGTTACTGCACTGCTTTTCAACCTGAACTCTGTTTGCTGCATCTCTTCACCTGCTAATAGGCTTATAGTGGGCCTATAGGTATTCGTTGTTTTACCACAACAGCATGGTAACTGTCCTTATGATAAAGATGTTGCACATGGATATTGGGTTGAATAACACTGGAGTAGGCCTTTAGGTAAGGAACACTGTTACTGATGCAAAGCACCAAAAGCTAGTAGAGGACTAGTAGTGCCCCCTTGTGGACAATCTTGCTAAACATGAGTGAGTTACAAGCTAGGTTGATATATTCTAAAAATGCTATTTACCAATATTTTATTCAAATGTTAATTTCTCCAGTTACTCATGAAACGTTTTTATGTAAAAAGCTTCTGAAATCTGTTGTAAAAATTATATATGTATAAAGAATTTTACCAAACACCCAATATGATTCAAGTAATCAGTATTCTTCAGCTGCAGATTTCCTGGCTTGAGTAGGAAACTGAAAGAGGGCTAGGTGAACCCAGCTCCCAGATCACTTACCCTTCTCTTGTGCTCATGTCCAGAGGCAAGACTATGGAGGAGGCAACTGAGGACATTCTGTCTGTGCAGCTGCCCATGATACAGAAGCGTATTTCAGCAGGCAGTCTTCAGGTGGACAACATTGATGTGTTCTGCGAAAAAGGCGTTTTTGATCTCAACTCTACATGCCGGATTCTGAAGGTTGGTAAAGACATGGGTCTCAACATCAACTTCCACGGAGATGAACTTCATCCTATGAACTCTGCGCAGGTGAGTAGAGTTTCATACACACATACTGTATAATCACACCATGAATTTGCATGAACAACTGTCTTCTTAAATATTTAGCTAATAGAGGGCCAAAAACTATTGAAAAAACTAATATTAACTCATTATTGGGTTTAGTAGGTGTGGTCCATTATAATTTCAAATAATCAGAAAAAAACTAAGTGCCATTATTCATCTGAATATATGCAGAAACAAAGCATACATTTCAAAACATGATACTTAAAATACTCTTAAGGAGGTTGACTGATTCTGCTGGAAGTCAATATATATTCTCTCTTTCTCTCAAAATACAGCTCATCCTAATAAGTAAATACCATTTTTTGGTATTTGATAGACTAAAAGAACAGAAACGGGGTCAACACACTATATTTTTGGTATTATTTTACTATGCTTTACTGCCCTTTGCCTGTATCTGTACTTTGTCTTTGTCACATTGCAAATAAGATGAACAAACAATCATCAAGCCAACTAAGGAAATTATTAATAATATAAATATAATAATAATACGTCTATTTGTTTTTGCAGCTCTAAAACTTTTTTGGTCATCTATAACTCTCTAGACTTACCATCTGCATTTTTCCTCCTTCTCACATGATGTAAATTGGGCATGCCATCATTGGCCGTGTCTAAAACATAATAAATGCTGCCTACCCCTTAATTTTTTTTTATTTCTTGACAAATTTCTAGATTTTTTTTATAATAATTGAATTAGTTCCACCAACAACTAATGGCACAGAAGTGTGTCTTATATAAGACAGCATAGACAGTAGCCATCATCGAGCCAACTAATCCATAATTATGGTTATAATTGTTTTCACGGTTATGAGTAATTTCAGTTAGTTGCTGCAGATCTAAATGGGACTAGGCTCCATGGTAAAATAAAACAAAATAAGCCATGCTGAGAGAAATAGATGAATGATGACAGGAGGAATGCATTATCAGTAATATCTGACTAACATTACTTCTCTGTCCTGATGGCAGCTTGGGGCGGAACTCGGCGCCTTAGCCATAAGCCACCTGGAGGAGGTGACGGATGAGGGCATTGCCGCCATGGCAGCAGCAAAGACATCAGCTGTCCTTCTGCCCACCACTGCCTATATTCTCAGGTAAATGAATGAAGCAAACATACTATACATTCACCAACTAAAAACTGTACATGAGCAGAAATCAACATTTCTGTCATGAAAACAGGCTTCCATGTCCTCGTGCCAGAGACATGCTTGATGCTGGAGTTATAGTTTCACTGGGGAGTGACTTCAATCCTAATGCTTACTGCTGTTCAATGGTAACTAATACACACATATACACACACACCTGTGTAGATTGATTGAGAGAAGATCAAATATTCATATCCATATTTCATAACAAAGAACTATGTCCAATACTTTAAAGCCAATATGCATTTCTAATTTCAAGCCCTTGTTTGATTTTAATGGCTAGGTTTAGTAGGTGTGATTTAGCATTTAAACCAACAAACTGTGCTGGACTGCAGACCTCCAGGACCTGATTTGGGTACCCCTGGTATACAATAAGTATTGCTATGTGCTGTGCTGTGTTTAACATACCGCTCTTTTGCAGCCCATGGTGATGCACTTGGCCTGCGTGACCCTGAAAATGTCCATGCCCGAAGCTCTGGCAGCCGCTACCATAAACGCAGCCTACGCTCTTAATCGCTCACACATGCACGGATCACTGGAGCCCAGTAAACAAGGAGACCTGCTCATCATCAATGCTCCAAGGTAAACACAGAAAAGAAGCCCGGAAAAATGAATCACCAGAATGAACACCTTAAAGCACCAGGATTCATAATAAAATTAATGCAGAATAAATGTTGGGAGCATGGTTTGGGAAAGCCCACCAGAATTCACCACCCATCAGTTTATCCATAATGCTGGATTAGGATTAAGAGAGATAATCATACTGTTTTATAAACCTATAGTGTGATAGATATGCATGACGAATATGGATTGCAGTGGGGATTACGGAAGCCTTCTGACTCATTATTTTATCCTCTTTGCAGATGGGAGCATCTTATCTACCAGTTTGGTAGCCATCAGGAGCTGATCAGATTTGTCATCATCAAGGGCAACATTGTTTATGAGAATGACAAAGTTTTGGGCCTCTGAATGTACTCACAAACCTTGATTTACTCCAGAGAGTTGCACTCATAAGAAAAAAAAACAGTCTTTATGAAGCAATCTGCTGCTTTTACTTAAGTTACTCATGTCGTCATACTTCACATTACAAAATAAAGCACATTGTTCACCTTTGACATAAATAATATAAATACTGATGTGAAAGCACTGTTGAAAATAGAGGCATTTAGATTTGTTCAAACTGTATATCCTTCATTAGGTGGCTTAAATGGGTCCGACAAGCCATCTTTATAAGCATGTGCATGAGAAAATGCGGGCTTAAACATTACGAAATTCGACTAAACAAACAATAATTATGTTACATATATACAAACAACAGCATTTTCTCTCAAATCTGTACAAGTATAGCTTTTTTCCATTGCCTGCATTCGAGCAGAATTAATTAGGTCATTTTCAATCAACATGTTTAATCAGTCACAGACTTTCAATGTCTGGAACATCTGGATAGCTACTTTGTTGTGGAGGACAGTCAGCTTCATAGAGGAAAGGCACGGTTTAAAACCAGTTCCACCTTGTCTCCGTCCAGCGCGCACACATCTAACACACAGACCAGTCTCTGATTCGTCAGCTGTGTTGCCGTGGCGATCAGGTCAACTGCGGGCAGAGAAACAGATGTACCAGTTTTATCTAAACTGAATGACTAAACATATACAGGACCACCATCATTTTTATCATCAACACTCGTTGTGTTACCTGGAGTTGGGGGTGGAACATGTGGTGAGAAGCCACCATGTGATAGGAGAGAATCCCAGGTGTTGTCATGTGTCAGGGGGAGGGGCCTCCAGTGGAGGTTCCCAGGAGTGGCAGGGAAGAAGAGGACATCCAGCATAACTCCATCTGACAGAGCTACACGCGCACACGTGCATACATGTTAGAAATAACAGTCTAGATATAAAATGTGTATTTGCATAGCTAATATTGTCTAATATTGCTCACTTCAGCTTTGATAAAATTAGAAACAGATGTGTGAATTAGATACGATGCAGATGTGTGAATTAGATACGATCACTTTCATCCCTCCTGGAATTTGCAATGCTGCGATCATGTTGGTTCTCTCAATAGTGGCAAGGGCTCACAATTCTGTTCAATGACTGAAGTATTTTACACTAAAAATGTAAATCTGTGAACCGTTGTTACAAATAAGTGTGCTACACAGCAGGAAACCATGCGCTGAACTATTTACTAAGAAAACACAAAGCTTACTATAAAGATTGTAATACTAATGGTGGTGTACTATTTTTTTTTACACACTATATGGGGTGGTAGAATGTGACCAGCAATTGCCTCTAACAGAGAAGTTGAAGCGTAGTAGAAAGTGCGAAAATGTAGTCCAGGACCAGGCCTAATCCCTTAAAGTACTACTTTGCTGCACATTTTGAGCATTTAATGTTGAACTATGTAAATGTAGCAACTGTTCCATACCTCTCATTGTTAATGTGAAGTAACCAGTATAACAGGGGGCAGGGCTAAAAGACTCTAGCTCTCGGTGGGGGAGGAGCTTATGGAAGCTGTTGGTCTGCATTCCCATGGCAGCTGCCTGGACATGTC
The DNA here is from genome assembly GCF_030463535.1 of Salminus brasiliensis. Taxonomy (NCBI): domain Eukaryota; kingdom Metazoa; phylum Chordata; class Actinopteri; order Characiformes; family Bryconidae; genus Salminus; species Salminus brasiliensis. The sequence goes on from NC_132886.1 coordinate 23,023,428, forward strand.
TCCGTTCGTAACAGAAGCTCCGTGGTAACGTCTCCATGGAGACACGGGGGATGCCAAGATGGGAAGACATAGGGCTGGTGGGTGCGATGTAGAAATCTTCACCATCTTCATCGTCATCATTTTCCTCATCCTCTCCAACCAGAAATTCCAAAGCTCCATCAAACAGAGAAAACTCTGCAGAAAGGAATGAGACCAAACACACAACTCCAAATGACACCAGTGGAACTGGTAAAGACCCAAGAGAAGGTCGGGAGAAGGCTCTTTAAGCCTTTTAAAGGTTCTTCACACTCACACATTACTTATTATTAAGTGAAGTAAAAGCGTTCTATAAAATGCACTTGCATAAAAGTTCACTGATGAAATTCAGCAACTGCCCAGTGGCTTCTATTACAAGTGTGTGTTTCGAGTTCTACTTTTTAAAAGTAGAGGAAACACAATGAAATGACTGTGCATGCTAATCCACTGCATGTAGCAGATGTGGCAGGAAACACACCAAGGAATCGTTAAAAGACTAAATGTGTTTACAGTTCACTCACCCGTCTCTGTATCCTCCTCTGTTGATGACTGTGGAATAGGTGGAGCCAATCTGACAAAAGGGACGCATACTGTTTAACACTGACCCCAGCAGCACACAGGGGTCAACATTTACCTTCTCTCTTATGCACTCATTACCTCTTCCTGGCGCTGTTGGGAGTGCCAGTAGTGAAGAGTAATTTCCTCTTCGTTGGAGTTTTAAAAGGCTCAGAACTGCAATGCAAAGAGTGCAGCAACCATTAAGACATTATACAATAAATTTGAGCTCAGAAGAATGCAAATACTGTAACACACACCCATCTCTTTGTCTTGGCACTCTAGGACTGAGTTGAGCTGACGGTGGGTCTGAATATCGTGTCCTCCCAGAGTCCTGGGAAAGAATGAGAATCAAGAATAATCATATCATAAATCTCATTTTTAATTAAATCATTGGTGCCATCTTCTTTATCTGTGTGTGTATGAGTGTGTGTTTGTGGATACCAGTTTTAATTGGGTCAAAATTTTAGGTGGAACTCTTGGAATACAGAACTTTCTGTCCAAGCCTGACTTGACACACCATGCACTACATAGACAAAAGTATTGGGACACTTGCTCATTCATTGTTTCTTCTGAAATAAATGATGTTAACGAGTGTTTATACTGGTGTGTGTTAAAGTAACTGTCTATACTGTCCAGGGGAGTCTTTCTACTATATTGTGGAGCAATGCTGTATGGATTTTATTGCATTCAGTGACGAGAGTGTTAGTGAAGTTGGAATGTTGGATGATCACCACCGCACCCTCATCCCCACTTATCCCAAAAGTAATTGACGGAGCACCATCTGTCCTATTGTATTGCCAGTACTTCTCTACTGGGACTAGACAAGCTGTGTGCACGCATTTGCACATCTGTGTCAGCAATTAGTGCAGCATAACATAGCTAAATGCAGTCGTTTGTCCAAGACCAAATCAGGCCATCACCACCCAAAGTGAAATTTGACTGCAGTCGGCTTCTGTCAGATGTGGACAAATTTCTCAAACTGTAGTGTGTATACCTCTCTGCTGTGGTAGCAGGCTGCAGTGATGGTACACTGAATAGCAAAGCGTTGTCTCTCTCTGTAGTGCAGCCGGTCACACTGAAGCTTCAATTCTCTTCCACTGATCAAACCAGCTTCGCCTAAACATAGACCACACATCCAAAAGCTGAAACTGCAGAGTAGCTGGACATTCTTCATACTTATGTACTACAAGTTCCTTTATTTACCACAGGGGAGCAGCAAACACTGATCTGGAAAATACCTCCTTAGTCCATTCCCCACTCAAATCTGTCTCTCTGTTGTTTCTGTCACCATGTGATCAAGTAACATGACCACTGTCTGTTTAAAAATAAGCTGAAAGCAGCATGATTAAAACCGGTTATGTCACATGCAGCGTCTATCAGCTGTAGAATGCTGATTTCCTAGCACAGGCAGATTAGGAACTAGTTCCAGTTTCTTAAGTGGACAGAAAACCGCAGTATAGCTATCCATGATTTCTATCCTTGTTTAGTGTTGTAATGGCCATTCTAGGATGACCAAACTTTCCTTCTTTTACCTTCTCTGTTGTCCATGAAGCTTTGCAGGGAAACGGAAAGGGGAGGGTAGCTGAAGTATCCTCCCATCACAGCCCTGTCCAGTATGCTGGCCTCGTCCACCTGTTTAAGCCACTGCAGGAACTGCCTGACTGGACGGAGGCCTCTGTATGGCATGATAGGGTGGGATCCGGTACCTGAGTGCCAGTTACACTTTATTATGGCAACTAAACAGATACCACTACATGCATTAGTGTCAGTTATAGCCCTATATACCTATTGACAGATGCTGGAGTGGGGGCCACTAGCAAAAGAGGTCATCAGTACCTGACTAATCTGACAACTTAAAATACTCAGTAAATGCATCCTATATCTATATATCCAATTAAGTGCATGATTTCTAAGCTGAGTTTTAACATCTGCATTTCTGAAATAACAGGTCCCATCCATCGTGTGTAAGTGTATTACCTGTACAGTACACCTGGGTAAGAGGCGTGTTGGTCAGATACTCAAAAGCTGTCGCTCTGCCAATCGTATTTCTTATTAGCTTGAGCTGAGTACAAACGACCAGTGCCACTGAGAAAGAGAGGACAAAAATGCTTTACAGTGTGTTTAAAAATAAAGAAATGGAAATAGCTCATCGCAGAATGACAAAAACAAAAGAAATTACTTGACTGGATTCGGGTCTGTATATCTGGCTGCGATGTTGAAAATAACTTGACTGTGATTGGCTGATCTGAGGTCCCATCTTCTAACTGGAGCCACCGGTACTCTTCAAATTCTGTCCTCTGCCCATCTAAGAATAAGGTCAACACTTCAAAATCAACACAGAAATTCCTGGCAATGCTGGAATCAATCCAAAACTGCTACCTCCACATTCACACTCCGGCATGTGGGGTGTGTATGTGCTGTAACCATGTCTCACCCTTTCTCCTGATGCGCTCCTGTCTACCTACAAAGGTCACCACACCGATCACATCACATATGTTGTTACTGAGACAACTTGGCAGCTCCTGTCTGCAAAAATGAGAAGCAAAAAGTGAACACAAGTGGTGGACAAAATAGCAGAAACACCACAGTCAAAAATGACTTAAATATAAATCAGTATATTGGTATTTACATATACTGTTATATGTTCTTGTTCTATCTGGTCACTACTATGGCTAATATGTAGACAATAATCCTTCTAGGAAATCATTAGCAGTAAATGTGTTTACCCGCAGAGGAAGTTATGAGGCAGGTCTGGTAAACTCCACTCTGGAGAAACCTGCTGTTTTGGAACAATGGAGACTTTGGCAGTGGGATTCCTTGAGTTCAGACTGATCTCTGATTGGATAATATCAGAATTACACAATTACTCCAACTGGAAAAAGCTCATTTCATTCAGAAATGATCATAAATGAAAATACATGTCAGGTGTGCTAGGGACAGACCAATTCGGACGGCTTGTTTAACCTGGGGAGGTGGGGTTATTTACTTATTAATTTTACTCTGTCCAAAAGCACCATTTTAGAACTTATTACTGATTGCGTGCTCCCACGTCAGTAAAGATTCCGGTGTCTATTATCTCCTGGAAAATGAGCAATAAAAAGAACCTCAGGTTATATTAATCCTTATGTATGGAGGTGGTTAAGGAGGCATTTAGTTTCGTCTATCCCTCAGGTTGTTCAAGTCTGTAGTAAACCTCAGGTGCTCAAATCCAGAAGACGAGCCAAAGGACTCCTCAGGGGCACAACGTTTCTATGTAGCGTTACCTATGGCCCACATACGTGTTATAAATAGATGTTAATAAATGATATAATTTTTAAACAACAATGTCATCCTCATATATGTGGTTTATAAGATTGGATATATATATTGATGAGTTGACGGCGGCGCGTGAGACGGCTCATCATTCCCATCTCTTCCCCCCACCCCCTTATCCTGTGCGAATCTTTAATAAATTGTTTACAGTCAGTCCTGTAGTAAAAATACATGACATCCAAATTGGGCTCAACAGACATAGTGAGTAAATCTGGGTGCTACAAACAGCATGAAGCTGCAACATTCTCAGGTGTGTGGCATGGGATGTCTGTTTGTGCAAAAATGCGTATCGTATTGCTCATGCTACAGGGTGGTAAAAAGAAAAGGTGTAGGTGTGTGCAGTGATGAGGCTAGTGGCTGTGATATGTGAGGAGTTTCGCTGTACCAATGTTTGGCTCGGTGTCTTGTCCACTGCGCCTGCTGTAGCTCTCCTTGACCCGGTAGTGGCTCAGTCTCAAAACCTGACCAGGTTGCAGGCAACGGTACCAGTCTAAACACATGCTGTTCCACAGCACCACACACACACTCAAGGAGCCATCTGCAACCTGAAGCTCTGCCTGTGAAAGAAAAAGAGAGCGAGAGATCAGCATTCCCTGATGATATCAGCGTGATTCCCATCAATACCAATACACCATCTTTATTAACTCCAATATTTTGCATAACCCATATGTTTGAAGGTCGCTTATTGCCAGTGTCTTCTGTTGTGTTTCGGTATCACCTCATAGAATCCTGACCTTATATGGGCATTCACAGCTCTGCTCAGCTTTCCCGTAATACATGAGCCTAGACTTGTGCAGAATCATCACACGCAGACAACCTCTTGGACGCCGTGAGCCGCTCAGAAAACGCCGACGGAGCTCTGCCAGAGACACTACTGGCTGTGCATCTGCGAACATCAACAGGCAGGGATTAAACAGCAACACATTAATTTAATAATTCACAAACAGTACCAGATGGAATTCAACATTGTCCACAAAAACACCACTACAGAGCTGCAGACATTGCTGTACCTTCAGCATTTCAGCATCATGATGCTATCTGGAGTAAGTTAGCAAGCTCCTTACAGTGTAACCCTGAGGCTTCACCATGCTATTTTAATGCTTGTAAGACAAGAATCCCATAACTGAGATGCCACAATTATTACATATCTCAGTTTTCACTGTTGTTAGCTTCACAGTTATATGATCACTTAGCAACAAACAGAAGGTGAATGGAGTACATTGTCATTCGTGGGGCTCAGGCAAATAAATGTAAAGAACAAAAGCAGAAAATGTATGTATTAATATACTAAATTAATACATCTTGGGTCTACAATAACAACAGTCTGCTTTGTATCTTGTGCGAACACAACAACACTTTTAGGGGCAGCGGTGAGCAATGTTTGCTCTCTGGGTTTACGTTTGCTAATCACACCTTTAAATCATCTTTATATGAGAACTGTCATTTCTTGCTCCATTTCTTGAACCATCCCTAAAGAACACACTTTACACATGTATTTCTGGACAAGCTGCATGTGGACTGACGCAGTAGAGCAATATTACAGGACTCGGGTTACACAACATTGTGCAGTTCTCGCAAACGCTGTCCTGTCTGCTTCACACAAGTTACATAGTGAAGTAGCTGGTGTGCTGAGCCTGGAGTAGCAATGACTGAGTGCTATTCTCCTTATTACAGGTCAGTGGAGCATCAACTTGATTTTGACGCTATTATAAAAATGCTATTAAGTGTACACTGACCTGACAAACACATGTTTGGGTGGTGTGCCATACCTGAGTTTGGCAACTCGTTCTCTGGCCATTCCCACTAGCTCATCTGGCTTCTTTTTTTCTCTAATGATCGCAAGAACAGCAGCAAACATGAGGATGGCTGTGTTTCTGTTTGTTTGATCAGTTCCCCTTTGGCCTTAACAGGGCATCAGCGAGCAGTGGTCTTATTTGAGCTTGAACACACACATACACACTACCAGGAAAAGACACGCAGTGGACAAACAGTGAGCACACGCGCCTGGAGTGGTGGGCAGCCATCACTGGGCAGTCCTGAGGGGAGCAGAGGGAGTTAAGGAGCCAATAATGACAGCTTGTCATGCCCGGCTATAGAAAGAGCCACCACAGTCCATATGCAGACAGCTAGGAGCAATTTGGCCATTAAAGGAATGCCTAGTTTTTAATAGTTGCAAGCAATAAAATAAAAAATTTTGAGGGTAAGAACAACCTCCATGATTGCGTCCCCTTTGCCCACCCGTGTGCTTTTAGATGTTTAGCTAGATTTGGGATATGTTGCCGGCAGACAGGGCAGTTAAACGTCTATATAATTATAATTATATAAATAAAGTAGCAGGTTTCCTTTTCCTACCTTCCACCTGTTCGTCCTCAGACTCGTGGTCCTCGTGCTCACAGGGGGGAGTGTCCCTCCACACGTCCCCGGTAAAGTCGTGGTTGTTCCACAGAGGAAGGTAAGCGCTCCTCCGGGCTCTGAGGGGCAGCAGGCTGGGTTCAGAGCCCAGCCAGGGCAGGGAGTTAACTGAGACTGAGGAGAGGGCACTGAGGGCCGCGTCCGCCCCGCACGCACTGTCCACGTCGAGACTGCACATGTGAAAAGTCCTGCCCTCCGCCCGGGAGTCGTCTGCTCCTGCTGCTCCTGCTCCTCCTGCTGCTGCTGCTGAAAACACCACATTCCGCAGAGCGCTGCCGCAGCGCAGCTGGTTCCTGTGGACGAGTTTGTTGAGGCTGGGATGCAGAGAGACCCGCACTCTGCAGTGACCCTCAGTCACCGTGGCGTCGAAAAGACTCTCGGACACAGAAACACTGTCCGGAAAATGCACGCTGAAATTAGGGTCCCGGCTGTAACGCTCAAGAGAAATCACATAGAGAGGTTCAGTCTGGGATTTAGCCCTGAGGGAAGGAGAAGAAGCCGTTATCAGTCGGTTTAGACATCTCTCCAGGGCGCAACATCCAGAACCGCTCGATTCCGCGGCCATTTTGAACTGGTGTAATGATAACAATAATAGAGCGGAGCATGATGGGAGTTGTAGTCTATTTGTAACACGACAGCGCTCAGGAATACAATACAGACAGGGCTATCCTGAAATCTAAAATTAAGTCCATTTAAATGTTTTATAATATTTTTAAAGATGCATTTACACATTCATTAATTTTTAATCGATTAAATGTATATCACAATGAATTAAATAAACAATTAAAACATACAAATACAGATATGCAAATCTATGTTTGTAACTTATTTAGTTGTTCATTTGATAATTGATAAATGCATTAAAAATAAAAATGTCTATTTTCTACGTTTACGCTATTACTGTATAAATACATTATTTTATATCTGCTTGCATGGATATTATTCGCGTAGATATCTGGTAATGTTTTAAAAAAAATAAAAATGCTTCTATAAAAATTAATACGTTTGTCTTAGTAATATTCCTTTCTAAAAGTTATTAACAATTAATGTAGTAGACCGTGGTGATGTTTACTATAAGATTATTCCTGTCTTCATTCCTGTACTCTTGTATATCTTTTTTCTTGAAGGCTGTTCTTAATTTTGTGGCACTAAGCGGTTGTGTTCCCATAGTGAAGCCGTGAAACGCCGTGAATGAAAATGACTGATGGGGAGGAGGAGCTGGAGGAGCTGGTGGGTCATTGAACTGCAGGCTGGAGAGCTGAGCTGACGCCGTCTTGTGCCGCTTTCTGAAGGGGAGTGTTTCAGAAAACCACGGTCAGCGGTGAAGAGTTTGAAGACATTTAGTTATAGGAGAAACCCGTTAGCTGCCTGGGTCTGTATAATATAATATAATATAATATAATATAGTTGTAAGAAATTGGTTAAAACGAATTCTCCAACCGGACACTGAGGAGCTGGGAATTAAACAATGTGGACAGTTTACAGAAATGGAATTGCACCTAAAAGAAAGAAGAAAAAAGTAAGTTTAGTGTGGTGTTACTCAGTTTACACAGCCTATTTTGTAGTAGTATTTATACGGTATTTATATGGTATTGGTATCTGATTCTGAGTAGATTATGAATATTACTATTATTGTTTGTTACTTCAGCATCATAAAGCAGGTCAGGCTAAATTTCAAATAAATGAACATGTACACAGCCATCATGTAGGTAAATGTAGCCACATCTTTCTCACACTGTTTTCAGAAACAAGAAGCTGTAAGCTTTCCACCTATTTCCAGCAGCCCCTTCAAGTCAGCAGCACAGGTGAGTTTTCCTCTACACCACTCCTGTAAGCATGTGAATGCTCCTGCTAACCCAGCCGTTCACAGTTCTGAACACACCGGAACATTAAAGCTGCCTGTGTCCTCATTAAAGAAACCCTGTCTCTGCCTCTACCGTAACACGACCTGTTAATTTAGCACCACTAATTAGGCTACTTGTGCTGAAAATCAATCACTTGAGCAGGTTTGTGTGTGTGACACTTTGTTGTTCCCTCATTGAAAATGCATGACTTCTTCAGGATCGTAGGACCAGGCTTAATACGTCTCAGAGACTTCAAGAGCTGTTCTTCTCCCAGTGCCTGACTGATTATGGCCCTCTCGACAGGACAGTCAAGAACAAGGTATAGAACAAGAAACACACTGAACCCAACTCAGTCTAGAGAGCAAAGCTTCAGGTACTCACTCTCATGACTATACAGCCCACATATTCCTTTCCTTTGTGGTAACTTCATTATTCATATTTAATTGTGAATAATAGACATAGAGGGTTTCAAAATGTACCATGTACTGTCCTCTTGTGTAATGTCAAAACCAAAAAACAACCAACACATGTGCATATATCTGCCTAATTATCTTTTAAAGTTACCAACTAAGTAGTAAATAATATGAATATGAATAGTTAGCCTAATTATTCATGCACAGTACTCAGAAATGTGGCAGATTTTTATAAATTAGAACATCCTTTTATTATTATTTGTAATTGTTGGACGTATTGCCTCAATGTAATACCAGTATAATGAATTCGGATGTTGCTAAGTGTTGCTGGCACTCTCCAGTCTAAGATAGCTCATACCAACAGGAATGCAACCTGCAAATCTGGACTATTGGTCCAAATGTTACATAGAGAGAAAATGATGGGCTGTGAGGACTTTATGGACTTTTGGATTTGTGCAAAATAGAGTTGAATACAATCCAGCTTGTACATCCCAGTAATACATTTACTAGATAGGTAAAAGAATGGTTTGATGAGTATGAAAATGATGTTAATGTAAACGTCAGCAGATCTCAATCCAGTTGAAATCCACTTATGGGAGATTTCATCTCCAACACCATTGTCAAAGGAAAAAAGGTGTTTATACCTTCAGGGACTGTTAAATCTATGCCAAAAGTGGCCCAATGCCCTCCCCAGACACTTTATGTAATCTTAGCTGTCTGTGTTGTACTTATTCATTTGACCTAAACAGTTACATAATGGAGACAGTGGTATACAGGTGAAAAAGTGAAGTTATAACATAACTGAATTTTGGTAGAAGGCCCACACCCCAAACTCCTCCTGGCCCTCAAGCCCCTTATAAAACCCTGCTTCTCAGTCCAACTCTGTGTCAAATAAACATGGCAACCACCTCCACCCCATATTCTCCTATTCTGTGTCCACCCTCCCATTCTGTCTGTGGGATAGGATGAGGAAGATGAGCAGTGATGCTTTGAGAACTTTTATAAGTCTTTATAAGGTGCATGAAGTTTCTATACAATGTCTTGTGTATATGCAGAAAATCTCAGATCAACAGGTTGTCCCTTATGCCAAGCTGAGTGTGGAGACAGACTTGGAGATCACAGCTCACCTCAAAGTAAGAACAGTTTAAACGATTGAGCACGTCACTAATGATCAGTTCCTGTTTTAAGCCAAAGTCTATTCTGGTAACACAAAAATCTGAGGCATTTTCTTTCCTCAGAACCATCTGCAACAACATCACCTTCAGCTTCTCAGACATGATTCAGCTTCTGGAGAGAAGGATGCTGAAGCGTTGAACCTTTTGAGAAGTAAAACATTTCAGTGGAAGGTAAGATCCTGCTTATCTTTTGGGGATATGGGGGCAGCACTTAACTGTGAGGTTAAGAAGAAGTTGTTCTGCAGGAACATGTTTGCACAGTCGCGTTTTGCATCTTATCTGGCCCTACTGCCTATTTCCCTCGTTTAGATGTGCCTTTAGTGGTTCATAACACCACACAGTCATGCAAAACAATTCCATGTGGAGAAGCCTGAAGGTGTATTTTACAGTCTCTGATTTTAAAGTTTCTAATGTTTTTAAACATTTAGTTACACAGGCATGTCCTGGTGCTCATGTATACACTAGTTGATTAACTAAGAGGCTAATTTTGTCAAGCCAAACACCTTGAGTTGAGATTAACTTGACGTCTTTGAGAACGAGTGCATTAACACACCAACACGGAATTTTAATACCTTGACACCCCCAAATAATTCATATTGACAAACATGGATTTTAAAGGTTGTTACTGAGGTGTGATAATACTACAGTGGTCAGGAAAGATTGTCATACTGAAAAATGACACTATGACTTTATGAAAAGTGTTTAAATACTGTGCCACACAGTTTATGCTGCATAGCATTGTTACTTACATGTTTTGTTAAACTCTATTCTAAAAAAGTTCTAGGCAATTTTAAACAATAATTTATTGAAAATTTCAGGACCAGGATCTGAAGGCTCTGTTTAATGTCAGTGGACCTGTGGATCCATTGGACGATGCTCCTCCGTTTCTGCAGAGCATGGCGATACTAGAAGAGAATGAAATGAAAGAAGAAGAAGAAGAAGAAGAGGAGGAGGAGGAGGAGAAGCAGGAGGAGAGCAACCGGGATAAAGGAGCTCGTCCTGCTTTGTCATCTTGTACTGACGAGGCACCAGATATAGGCTCCTCTGAGGGAACATGTGGAGGCTCTGAGGCTGAGAAAAAAGAGAGTTTGCTTTCTAAAGATTATGATGGAAAATGTCAGGAAAAGCTGGACTTTAGTAGCACAAACGTCCTGCAAGAGGACACAGACAGACGTTGTCAGGTCAAACAAAGAAGATTCATGATCTATTTGTGTGGAGGATACATAGGTAAGGTGAATGGGTTTGGGCACACACTGTTTCATAGGGCAGAACTGTATGATAAAAATACTAATAATTTTATTCCAGCATATTATACAAACATGTTAAAAAGACATTGACAAACCAATATTGTGTTACATTATTGTGTCAATTGTGTCACAGAATGGCTAAGATAAACCTCGACACTATGGGAAAACTCCCAGTCCTAATGAATGACTGTTGCAAAATAATAAAAAAAAAGGTCAGAGTTAAAAAATTCAGGATTACAGATATATAAAAGCAACATAAGTAAAAAATAAAAAAATGAAAATATTCAAATATTTAAATAGAGCAAATATTCATATTTCACGAGACAGACAGAGAAACAAAAAGCACAGTGAGGAGGTGAGTCTTGGGTGTCTCCTCTAACCAACATAGACTCTGTCAAAGCCATTATGCCTTTACGTAATTTATATGTAAATCAAAAGGATCATATACGCGACTTCTCTTTCATTCTATTAAAATCAAATGTATCTTGATTGGTCATTAAAGTTTTTTAAAACTTAATGATAATTAAACAGAAAAACGTTTGGATAGCATTTATCAATATGGCTGCAGCAGCAGCAGTGTCCGATTAACATAGCTCTGATGACCGTGAGGAGGTTCACTTTGGCAGTTCCAAAAATCCATTTCAGCCTGTTTACAACTTTATACAACTTAGTTCATAACAAATAGAAATATAAAATTAATAATTAAAAATGAGTGTAGGGAGGTGGTTGTGTTTTATCACTCCCACCACTGGAAACTGTAAAATCCATAGATTTTAAATCTTATAAAAAATTACTGATACACAAATACAGCCATATATAAATGTTTGGACATCCTTGATCAGAAGTGAAAAATAAGTACATGTAATGCACAATTTCTTTATTTGGTCAATTCATGAATGAACAAAGATTATGGCACATTTTAATTTTATTTTTAGAGTTTTTTTCCAATATTAAGAGGGAAAACATGGGAATAGTGGAATGGACCATACGGAACATAGTGCTGTAAAAATAGTAAATTAGTTGCGTATAGAGGTTTTGTTAATTTAGCGGCGTCTTTTGCATACAATCGTAGTGCATTACTAGCATTACAATCTTTAGCAACAATAACGTACAATAATCTAGTCTTCGGGTAAGCATACTAATATTACCATTCAGATTCTGAAATGTATTTTTACCATAGTGGACAGTTATAAAATGTCTTCGCCAGTTAAACACACATGTCCATGTGATGTCCAGCATGTTCTGTGTGCAGTGCGCGGGTGACCAAATCATTTTATACAGGTTAGAAAGTCTATTAAAACAGAAAGTGAAATAATAAACAATAAATCTGAGCGTGAATTTGTGACAGGTAAAGAAATATTACATAGATTAGCAGAAATTCCTGGAGTACAGTGACTCATTCACATGGTGTTGAGTGCTTCTGTTTGTGTGTATGTGATGTGTGTAGATACCGTTGCAGAGCGCTCAGCACTAATGGACAGAGTGTATCCTCAGCTGTACCTGTACTGTAAGCAGAGAGGCTATGATTTTAGAATGGTGGACCTGCGCAGAGGAGTGTCGGACCCTGTTTCCGACCATAACGATTCAGCAGAGTTGCATGTGGAGCTGCTTAGGAAGTGCCAAGAGACAGAGGGACCAAACTTTTTTGTGAGTCTTAGGTGGCTTCTCATTGTACCTAATGCTTTCAGCTCTCATTTTACTTAAAAAAAAAAAAGTAAAAAAATATTTACATTTTTCCAAATTATTTGGACACAGAATTATTTAGAGTAAAATCTCTTTATATTAATTGACATTAAGCGCTAAAAGCGCTTTTGCCTTCTTCTGTAAAGCTGCCATTATTTTGACAGTGACGATATGTACAAATAGGAAGTGTGACATCACCACATTTCCAGTATTGTGTACTATGTGTACATACTTTTCAAGCGTTTTTTACCATTTTGGATTCTGACTCTGAGGTCTAGATGTGAATGCATTACTCTTTCCTTTTCCCCTTATTGCTCTGTTGTTTTTTTAATAGATGTTCACAGGTCAGAAGCATGAGATCCAGTCACTTCCCACCACCATCTCCCAAGGAGACTTTGAGGCCATTTTGAGAATTGTCACAAGAGACAGGAAAAAGCAGTCCAAGAGACAGTTGGAAGTGGATGATGCGACTGCTGAATCGCATTCCAGCCTTGCTGTTAGCAATGACGGAAGTTTCACGTTGGAGCATAGACCTGAGGAGGAGGAGCAGCATACAGGAAACTCTGCCTTAATGAGTGAAAACTCTAATTCCCTCAGTTCATTTTCAGATGGGGAGGAGACATGGTTGGCCAGATGTTGGGCAGATTTTGATCGGGATTTGGTGCTTTTGCAGACGTGGTACCAGCTGGATGAAAACACAGTGCCACCTGTATATCGTCTGCTGCCTGTGAGGTATTGATGACATCTCATATTTATTGTTAAAGACAAATCATATCCTGTTAAAGCAGCTTTATGCGAGAATCAATATGTCAGGACTAATCGGGATGTGGTTCACACTTGGAGCCACCCCTAAAATATGCTTACTTGCATTCCTGGACTTTTGAAAGATACTGAACTATCACTGAAAGTGAAAGAAGCAGTAAAGGCAGTAAAGTAATATTCAAGATTTTACAGTTTTCGTCAGCATTGTCCTGCCCGCTTCACCAGAGTTACATAGTGCAGTTAGCAGTGTGCAGAGCCTGGAATATAAGGGCTAATCTCTCTGTTACAAGTCAGTGGAGCATTACCATTCTTTTTTTTAATTATTTTAAGGTAAAATGCTATAGTATAATGCTTTAAGTACAATACAGCAGCTGTATCCATTACAGGCCTCAGTGCCAGTATTCATAACTGTGCAGGCCACAGTTATGGGGAAAGTAAAAGTGTTAGAAACTGTAACTAGGCAGGTGCTGGGCTTTCTCTTTGGTCCCCATGGTTGAAATTGTAACACTGGTATTGTGTCAACAGGCAGACAGAACAAAGTCCTAACAGTAAGTAAGGGGTAAAGTGACTGGGTTCCACATGCTGAGCTGGGGACCATGGTTCTATACACACTGATACTAGAAGGGGATCACCAGATCATTTTAAGTGTGTGCTGTTTTATTGAAGTGCTATTGTGTTCCCTGGTGTTTTGTTTATCTTCAGAACACACTACCCTGACTTTCTGAGTCGTGATGGGCAGCGCAGGAAAGCAGCAAGGAAAGCATGGCGCTCAACGTGTTTACGTCTATGGGGGGTGCTACAGCGCAGTGGCCCAGAGGCCATCGGAGAAACGGCTACATCCCACTTACTCAGGACAGGTGTGTATGTTTATCTATTGTAGTTTATTTGTCAAAGTGTTGCTAAGCAAAAATCTAATTTGCAGATCTTGCATCATATTTTGCGCTGGAACAAAGTCATTTTAACGATTTTTGTAGATATCAATATGCCACAATGATAGAAGCCACATAAACAGAACTGCTGTATTTGCGATTGCTTAACATCACAACACGCTGTTTACAGATGGTGATTCTGACATACAGTTACAAAAAGAAATTGGGCAGAAATGTTGCTACTGTACACTATTAAAATAAAAAATCAACATTATTGAAGTTATAATTTAAGAGGTTAAGCCAAAATAAGGCATTTACCATTTAGGAAGTACAGCCATTTTTCACACAGCCCCTCCATTTTCACACACTCAAAAGAAATTAGATACACTTGCATAATTATAAATGTAAAGAGTCTTGAGATGATTTGCCTAGTATTTACTCAACAACTTCAGTTTTTGTTTCTTTACTAGGTGAGGTTCAGCTGGGTTGAGGTCATGTTATTTTTGCAGCATTTCACTGATTCTGCAGAAATATACACTTCAAAGTTAGTCTTTCTACTTCTATCAGTGATCATATCACTGATATACTCCACCACACCAAGGAAAGAATTCTGCTGTCATTCATTTTAGTCAAATTCAACACATGGAATCAACTTCTCCTTAATTTGTCACAAATTATGTGGGAACAGGACACACCTGGCCATGAAACTGCTTATCAGTTACCAATTACTTTCGAGCCTGTGAAAATGGAGGAACTACGTAAAGAAAATTTACGTAAACATTCCTAAACATGTTTTATATCAGATCCATCCACTGTGGCAGTGAAATGAAAACACTATGTTTACGTTACAATTTTCATTAATCAATGTTTTGCTCAAATCGGATTTGGCTATGTTGACAGTTCACAATCATAAATATAAGTGACCTGTATCTGTCTGTAATGTGAACAAATCTGTCCCTGAAACGGCACACGTGTGCCCATTGAAATGTCAGATCAAGGACGAGTCACTTCAGCCTGGTAATGTGAACATAGCATCAGTGACTGTATGCTCTTCCACTATGTGTTAGCTACATTAGCCTCATAGCTCAAGACCAAAACTAAAGAAGCAAACTTCAGAGGCCTCGACCCAGTGACTACAAGTGGTGTAAGAGAAATGAATATTGTCTCACACTACCATTTTAAATGTTGTCTATGTTTATGCATGTGTTCTGTGTGTATGTGCACCAGTATTGAACTGGGAGGTGGAGCAGGGCCTAGGAGCGAAACTCCCCGCTGAGGAGTACAGTCACTGCTATAAGCGCATCATCACAGATCTGCTATATAACCTGAAGAGTGAATACGCCCCACAGTTCATCGACTTACACAAAGGCAGACCCGAAATCAACCAGATCCTTTATCGATCCCATCAAAGCTTCATCAACAACATCCACAGCAAGGTAAGGAAACAAGAGAAGGGATTAAAACAGCTGACAAAAAAAGGCATTTTCATCATTTCATCATTTATTAATGTAATATATTTTACTCATAAGGAAATATATATCCATATGTAGATAGTTGAATTAAGGAAATCCAGTTCATTACCTTTTTGTAAATCTGCAATTTAATTCAAATTACCAAAAGGTAAATCCTACACATTTGAACAGCCCCCACCCTCCAACTGCAATAGTCCATGTGTGGGCCCACAACTTCATTATTTCCCTCTCATAACTACATAACCTACATATTAGAATCATGGGTACGGAATAACATTTAGGAATAACCTACCATCAACTGAATAGACTGAAAAGTAAGCCTGCAATGTAAAGGTTACTTATGTGACTTTTCCTTTTTTTTTTGTCCTCAAGCTGAGACACACTAATATCTATGAGACGAATGTTAGCTGGGGAAGGAAGGGCCTCAGTCCCAAACACAACAGGTCCCATCAGTTCTACACTGAACGCCTTTGCTCCCATTTTCAGCGCACAGTCACAGCTGCCCTCAACAGGTATCCTATATAAGCAAACAACCTCACCGGTTCTGGATCTGCACCTGTAATTAAAATACTCTAAATCACTTTTGTTGCAGGGTGATGCAGGTAAAACCAGTTAAGCGTTCTTTTGACATAAGGAGAAGAGAAGCTTCCCGGAATAGGATTAATGAGGAAACTCAGCTTCACCTCAGACATGGAACATCCCTGTGAGTTCCAGAGCTGTTCATGTTTATTTGTATTTGGTTCTGTGGATTTAAAATTCTGTAATGAACTTTTAATATTCTTTAGTGATTTAATTACACACACACGCTTCTCCCAGAACATCATTGCAAACAAATGATCTGATATGTTAATTTCTTTTTTTTTTGCGTTGGAACAAACACAAAAAGCAGAGAAAAATTGTAAAATCTGATATTGTCCAGCTACGATATAATAGTTAACAGATGCCTGTGCTGACCAACGTCACACTAGGAGTGATGTGGGGAGAAAGTGCCATCAACCCACCCATGAAAGAGCAAGGCCAATTGTGCTCTCTTGGACTCCGGCTGCTGCTGATTTGAACCAGTGATCCTCGAGCAAGACCACTCGGAGCCCCTCATCTCCAGAGATCTTAATGTTCCTGTGTCCACTGTTCATAACGTCATTAAGATGTTTACAGGCTATTTCACTACCCTTCGCGGACATGGACAATTGATAGAAGAAAGCAAAGAAGGATTGTTCACATGGTGGCTAAGGAACATCAGAGCCTCAATCAACTTCCAGCTTGATTTCTGGAGTTCTGTGTGGACTTATATCAGATTTGACTTTTTTCTCTGCTTGCTGTGAAATCCAAAGAATTGTTCTGGGAGAAGTAATCCATTTTCTGAAAGAAGTGCTGGCCATGCTGGCCATGACTATAAATTGTAAAGCTATATATATTTTCAGAAAATAAATCTTCGCATTTAAAAATACAATGTTAATATTATTACAAAATGCACCCCCCACACACACCCATTTTAAACACACCATGCATAGAAATGATGCTCCAAAATATTCGCTTTGTACTTATCATGTATAAGTGATTTTACTACCATACATTTAAAATGAATATACAAACTCAGTCAGCCTCCTGTAGTTTAGCCTGATAATTCTAGCTTAAGTGATGAGGAGCGTTGTTACTGCAGATCCTTAGCAGAGGTGCTCCCCTGCTGTGGCCAATCAGAACATGGGTCATTGACATTGATGAACGTCAGGTTCCGTACGTATACTTGAATCTGTCTGAACCCATTTTCTTTTGTAGAGCACAGGGCTTTGAGTTCAGGCAGAGCTTCTTGCTGGATGTGAAAAAAGCTCTGGAGACATCAGTCTCCTCCCAGAATGCTTTGCTGCTGCTGGGGGAGCCAGGCTCTGGAAAGAGCACCATCATGGCGAAGGTGGCTCAGCTCTTGCCCACCTGGATATCAGGGTATGCACACAAAGGGCATTGCTGAACTGACCTTAATGCATGCCTGATGTCTGGACTCCTCACAGTTTAGTGATTTGATGTTTAATCCTGGTAAATCTCAGAGATGTGAAGGTGCTGGTGTGCTTTGTGGGACTGACGGCCGACAGCAGGAATGTGCGTCTTCTCCTGCAGACGCTTTGTACGCAGATGGCTGACATCTATTGCAAACACACCGAAATATTTGAGGTAACTACAAGAAGATTAGATAAATGTCACTGAAGCTCTCTTTAAGTACACTACAGTACGCTGCTTCTCTCCATGCCTTTGGCCTATTATAGTGTGTATATCTAACGTGCAGCTGCAGGTGACAGTAATTTTGGACATGATGAGTTCAGTATGATTCATTTGTGCCTTCCCCCTTCAGTCTTTACCTCAGCTGATCAGAGAGCTGCACTCATTGCTGGTGTTGGTAAGTGAGGACAGGCCGCTGGCTCTAGTGCTGGATGGTTTGGACGAGGTGAGTGAAGAACATGGGGCTGATCTGAGCTGGCTCTACACTCTTCCATCCCCACACGTCTACACCATCCTGTCCGCAAGCAAAGACTCGTCCTCCAGTCAAGCGCTAAAGGTGATCTTTCTAAAATTCTGAAGATCAGTATAGAATGGGAAATGACTGGGCTTAAAGCAATGGTTTAAGGAAAAGGTTTGAGTTTAACCAGTTTCCCAGTTAATCCAAGTGTAGTCAGTCAGCCAAGACATGTTTGGTGTTGGATGTTTGCTTCTTTAGTTTTACAGTGAAGCTACAAGGCTAGTTTAGCTAGCACATATTGAAAGCTCAGGCTACATTTACACAGCAGGTATCCAATTTTACTGTTTTTTAATCTTTTAATTTTGACCTATATCCAACATTATCTGAACAGTTCATGCTCCTAAACCGGCATGCATGTGCTAAAGAGCAATGCTTTGGCCATTCAATGTGTTCAAATATGCTGCGGTTGAGATATGTGCCTTTTAATTTAGTCAGAACAGAGACATCACCCCAAATATCAATGTCTGATACCTCACTATCCCGCCACAAAAACCTCCCTCACTGCTGCCGTCCATTATCTCTTCTCTTCAGTATGTGTTTATGATGAATATCAATATTTTTGGATAAAAAGTTGCACTAATTCTGATCTGGCTGTTGACTTACATTGTGTTACGTTACTCAGTGTGCAACAACCTATATATGACAATTGACTGTATATAAAAGTAGATCAATAGGAATGACTACATTCTCATCACATCTAATGCTTTATACGTCAACAGATACAGATTCAGTATAGTGATTCAGTGATTGTGTCATAGCATTTGTTCCATCTTCTGTCAGTAGAATTCTAGTCTAATCTGCATGCTGCTGTAAATATCCTAGCAACATACCTTAAAAATTAAGTTTATCATAGTAAACCATCCGCAAGCTCACAAATTATGAAAATCGAAAAGGGAGAGGGACATGCCCCTCTCATCTTCAAACTAAAATTGCATCAGTGTGCATGCCTAAAGCATTATACACTTCCTAAACCTGCACTGAGTAGCACAATCTCAAAAGAACTTGTTTATATGATTTACAATGTTATCTATAGCCAAGTTAGGTCTTTTTGGTCTTTTTGGGCCAAACTGTAAATGTCAAAATGTGCTCATAGTCCTATAATCCCATACTTATTAAGTGTGTTCACTCTGTGGCCATTTTTGCAACGCCGCCAGGCAGTTATTTCCAGTCGTGCCAGGCCAGACCAAAGTCTTTGAAACCAAAAAATCTGTTTCAAAAACATATTTTCAATCACTGATAAAATCAGACAAAAACCTCCTGAATAGTCTGTAGTGTTCGGCTCAAAAGTGAACAAAAAAATAGATTTTTCGACTGGCTACTGCGCTTGCAGGGTTTTTCCTCTCGTGGTGTTACCAGCAAGCTGCTTTGCTCATTTTGTTGAAAGGTGAGACTTCATTGGTAAACAGAAGCTATGAGCATTACGAGAACTTCCATTTATATTTTAACCAGTGGCCAGTCTCTGTTTCGGTAGGATGTTAGCACTAAGCTGTAAACTAACATATCCATGTCACTTTTGTAATTTTTTCTTCTGCACATTTGCCGTCTATTTGTCTTGTCTGTTCTTATTTGCCCAACATCTTCCTTTTTCCTCCCTTCTCTCTCAGTCCCATGCGAAGGTCTCAGCCCTCTCTCTGCCTCCTTTGAGCAGTGTGGAGATCACTGCAGGCTTGAGGTGCAGGCTGGCATCTGACTCTCGTCGTCTTCAGGCAGCTCAGTGGAGTCTGTTATTGCAGCGCTGCCTGTCCTGCCCTAACCCTCTCTACCTCAACACAGCCTATAGCCAGAGCAGCTCCTGGAGCTCCTACACTCCCCCAGAGCAGGTCACTTTGCATGGGCAGCTGCAGTCGCTCTTTCAGGCCATACTCATCAGTCTGGAGCGCGAGCACGGAGAACATCTGGTGCGCCGTGCTGCCTCTCTGATCACTCTTGCGCGGTCTGGCGTGACTGAGGAGGAGCTCCTGCAGCTTTTAGGGCGAGACGGGCGTGTCACCCAGGAAATAGCAAAATTGCACAATCAGACTCCGCCAACTTCAGGATATCCCAGTGTGCCTTGTGTGCTTTGGGCCCGGCTGAGGCGCAACATCGGATATCACATTACTGAGGTAGAAAGTGACGGTACGTGGGTCCTGCGCTGGACCCACAGTGAATTTGGGCGGGTTGCTGCCCAGCGGTATTTGAAAACAGAGGAAGCAACAAGGGCCGTCCATGCAGACTTTGCAGAATATTACAGTGGCGTTGGCCCTGAAAATAGCATTTTCCAGCCACTTGCCTGGAGCAGAGAGGAGGGAGGCAGGAGAAGTTACATGTTCAATTTGCGCAAACTTCATGGACTGCCATACCATCTCATACACTCAGGCCAGATTCTGCCTCTGCTTAGCCAGTGTATCTTTAACTATGAGTTCCTACTGCATAAGCTCTGGGGTCTGTCCTTCTGCCACGTGGAAGAGGATCTGAAAGCTGTCGTCATCCCAGATAAGTAAGATCACTGCATATGTGGGCCTTTGTGTATTGCAGATGCTGTTTGCCCATGTTCACCATATTAACACTTTTTGCTATTGTGCATACAGTAATCTTACACTTACCAAGCACTTTATTAGGAATACCATACTAATACTGGGTAGGACCTCCTTTTGCTCTCAAAACAGCTTCAGTTCTTAATGGCATAGATTCCAAAAAAATGCTGGAACCATTGTTTTGAGATTCTGTTACATGTTAATATGATTGTGTCATGCAGTTTCTGCAGCTTTTCAGAACCACTTATAATGCTGCCCAAAGATGTTTAATTGGATTCCGATCTGGTGACTGGGAAGGTCCCTGAAGAACATTGGACTCTTTTCTTTGTGGCATGGTGCATCATCATGCTGGAAGGAGCCATTAAAAGATGGGTAGCCAAGAAAACATCCCCCAAACCATTACACCACTTCCACCAGCCTGAAATGTTGACACAAAAAATTCCTGCTGTTTTGGGGCCAATTGTTGACCACTATTGTACAGTTACCTTAATTATCACAGAGCTTCTGTCAGCTCAAAATGGTCTATCCTTTCTCTATAGACCTCTCTTGTTATCAAGGTTTTCCTGTCTGCAGAACTGACTCTCGCAGGCTGTTTTACCCATATCACAACTCTAGTAAACTCAAGAGACTGTTGTGCTGAAAATCCCAGGAGATCATCAGTTCTTGAAATACTCAAACCAGCCCATCAGTCATGCCATTGTAAAAAAAAGGTTGATCAGATGTCGCATTACGTGAAGCGACCTGTATGTGTATGATTATATGCAATGCACAGCTGCCACGTGAACTGATAATTGCATGAATGGATTGAAGTACAGGTGTTCCTAATAAAGCGCTCAGTGAGTGTTATATAATGTCAATAATAATAATATGATAAAAGGTGATATTGATATTGAGGTGTTCTTCAATATTTCCAAAATTCTATAAAGTTGTTAATAAATCAATAATATGCTGTAATTATGTATTTACATAATTTTCTTGTCAGATTATTAGCCTTGAGATTTGATCACGGTTTGAACTATACTGAATATACTCACATATTAGAATTATTTTATGCACTTTCTGCAACCTCTGCAGCTGAGGTTGGTATAATGTAGTGAGTAATAAAACTGCTTAGAGTTCAGTTCCCTGCCTGGGCTAGCACACATTTGCCTACTTCTGTGACATGATTAAACTGTAAGTCACTTTGGATACGAGCATCTGCCAAATGCCATAAAAGTTTGTGTGTTTGTGCTACAGAGAGCTGGTGGACAAAGACGTGTTGGTCCAAGCTCTCTGTCTCTCACGCTCTGTGCTGCTGAAGGATCCCTGCCAGCTGGCATCACAGCTGCTGGGCCGTCTACTGCATATCACCACTCAGGACAAGCCTGTTGCTCCCGGTAACAAGTATTCAGAGGGCACATATATTTGACTTCAGTTATATTTCTTTTTTCTTGGTGTTTCAGCTCTAGGTTTCAGGTTTTGGCAAACAAATGTGATTCAGTGAACCATCTAATAAAAGCTGAGCTTATAGTTGTTTTTTTATGAGCCCTCCATAGAAGGAATGTTCTCATTCCTATCACACCATATCTCTGTAGGTGACCCTCGGCGCTACACCTATCTGCACACCCTTATGGCACAGTGTCAGCAATCTTTTCTGCCAGTACTGGTGCCCTCATACAGCTGCCTCCTGCCCCCAGGAGGACTCACACACACTCAGCTCGCAGGTATCGCTGGGATTGTTCATATTTTATTAACAAGTGCTAACCTAGCGTGACAATTTATAAATCATGTTTTTGTAGTTGCCGAAGAAAACTGATTTAAAAATAGGTTTGATACATCATATACGTATTACTGATTGCCTTTTCTTGACTGTAGGTCACATGAGTCCTGTAACAGCATTGGCCTTTGGTCAGCAGCATGCCGTGTCCTGCTCTATGGACGGAACCCTTAAACTCTGGAGACTAGATGAAACTGTGGCACTGGCTAGAACCTTACCCAAGTCTGAGGGCCTTTATTCAGGCTGGGCAGCGGACTCCCTCGCGCTGTGCCTGAAGGACAGCGTGTTGGTGCTGAGACAGGGGCATCAGCTCCAGGTGCGGGGGGTGGATTCTGGAAAGGTGTTGTATTTGGACAGCGAGCCAATGGATGTTCCTGTATTTACATCTACTTGTGACGGACGACTGCTTGTGGTCTTTTATGATGGCAGCCACATAGTCAAAGTAAGACATCTTACCAACCAAGATATTATCTTACCAGTTATTTACATATTAAAAATTACACCTGTTACTTCTGCACAGAACATTGGTTCAGTAAGCAAAAGAGTTCTACATAAGAAAAGGGTGTTTTAGTCCCGGTTCACACCTGGCATTGACATGCGTCCTGGGGCATCCGATCATAAATGGCCAGCACAAAGTACAGGTGTGGACAGGGTATAATGACTAAAACCACGTTCTGAGGTGTTCAGAGACGTGTATGATCACATTTTTGTTGTAGTGTGAAAGCCAAAGCGTCTTGATGCGTCCCTGACGGCAAAGCACTGCCCGCATAAATCGCTTCACTGCCCCAACACAATAACAAACCAACTAATGGATATAGGCCATACTTGAGCTGGTGCACAAGAGAAACTAGGTGCCTTAGTCTATAAATTCATTATTAATGGGACTGTGCTCCTCCTCCAGCGGAAATGATGTGAGAAATCCGATCACAAGCAGTCACAGGAGGTGCTTTTAAAATGTGGTGTGCTTTTAAAAAGGTGTGATTGGCTATTTGTTTTGGCAATAATTTGTGTTAGGATCACCAGAGACGCATTTTAATGCCTGGTGTGAAAGGGCATATATATAGCATATAGATGAAAATAATAATAAATGCCGTGTGTGT
This sequence comes from Salminus brasiliensis, assembly GCF_030463535.1. Lineage (NCBI taxonomy): Eukaryota > Metazoa > Chordata > Actinopteri > Characiformes > Bryconidae > Salminus > Salminus brasiliensis. The sequence continues at coordinate 23,047,068 of NC_132886.1, forward strand.
GTGTGTTTGTGTTTAGGTAGGTTACTCATGTACATCCGTACCATCCTGCCAAAGCCCTGCTTTATTTGTTTTCTCTTAGTTAGATGAATGGTTAGTCAGTATTGGAGAAATGGTTTCATTGTTTGTGTATGGTTTTCACTTTTTTATTTTGAAGATGAATTAACTTTATGAATTTCCCACAGTCTGTCAAGTCTGTCACAGCAACATCTCTGCGATTTATTTGACCTGTGTTCCTCCTTCTCTTGTATCTCTCTGTTAGGTGTTTGATTTAGCAGCATCTTGCTCACTGCTGCGCTGTGTGAAAGTTACTCTGGACAGTGAGCCCATCCACAAAGACAACTCTATCCTGCTCTCCCAAAACTCTATCAAAGACCATGTCCTCTTTGCATACAGGTTAGTGTCTATGGGATAGTTTACAACAGATTATTTCTAATTTTATTACAAGAACTAATAAACTATGCAAACTATGTGCTTACTTTGCTTTTACTTATCCAGTTATCCAGTAACTACTTTTGTTTAAAGTATTCAGTAACTTATATTTAAAGGGGCCAAAGAATGCATTTATTGAGTAGTTGTTCCTTGATGTATAAAGTATACTTTATGTTCCTTGATGTATAAAGTAGACTTTAGTTGGGGTGAAAAATGTTCAAAAGTCTTTACCATACCTATTTACCACCCTGTTATAAAAGGCTTGTGGGCAAAATGGTGCTTTTATTGTCTGGTTTACAGAACAACGGCGTGTTCACAGAACCTGCTTATTGCACTGTAATTATTGAGTCTAGATAGTGTCGTTGTGTCCTCTTATAGTGATGTGTTGTTGGCAAGCTGAAGTGATTTTAGCCGGTAAGCCCACTTTTGGCTTTCTCGAGTCTTACTTATTATTAAAAGAAATAAGCCAGTTCTTTTCCTTCTGATGTGTGTTTGGTAGTTTGGTAGTCAGGTGAGGATCCCGGGTTTGTTTTTGAGGTAGCGGATGATGGAGAGAAGAGATGGTATAAAACTGGCATAGAAAAAGCTGTGGTGCTGATGAGCATCTCTCCAGCATCAACAACACCATATTCTCCCACAGTGGTCGCATTTTCCCCATAACCAGCTTTGAATAAGGCTTTCGCTAGTGGGCTGGGTTTATGTAAATTTCAGGGGTGTAAATATAACAAGTCTAGTCTTGGGATTTGGAATTGGCCCATTTTCCAGCCCTGTTTTGGTCTTTTGGTGTTCACAGTTTGTCACTTCCATGTATAGAGCTCTCATTAATTAACTAATAAGATAAAGACAGTTTGACATTCTAGAGCTTTTAATGGTTATGAAAGAGAGAATTGGTTTAAGGGGTTAGGAAATCCCATCTCTAACAAAAGCTCATTGAAATGTATTTAAATGTCTGTAAAATCGTATTTTAAACCTAATTGTTTAACCTAACAGGTATTGCCACATGTGTTCAGTCCCCGTCTAACAGAGGCGCTCTTAATCTATGATTTATTAATCACCACATGGTATTTTGCTCTTAAGTAATATCACATATCCAATCGGCAGCCATGTGTGGAAAGACACCGGTGCAGTTTCTGGACTGATTTCCATTGTCTGGTCAGGCAGTGACCTGCTCTATTATTAAAAAGGATTCATCTTCTCAACCTGTCTGTGTGCGCATGTGTATGTATGTGTGTGTGTGTTTGTCAGTGTATCCAACAGGTATCTCTCTCAGACACTTCGGCCTGCTTGTAGACCAGACACAGGAAAAAAGAGCATCGCTGTTTCCAACAGTTATTTATCTTTCTCTCATGTCAGTGAATGATTGATAGGATAATCTTCTCTCATTCAGACAGCTGAATGAGAGTAGGGATGATCAAATGATGGATCAAACCTTCTATCTTAATGTAATTAGTCTGGAGGTATCTCTCTTACATACGAATACACACACATAGGCACTGTAAAACGGATCACTGGGTTGGCAGGTAATGTGAGACAGTGTTCGTCATTGAAAAGTAGTGGCTAATTACGCCAAATTGCAGACTGCCCGATGATGTCAATGCCGAGTCTTCCACTTCCACTAGATTAGTATGCAGTACCAGTCAAAAGTTTTAGAAAACCCCAGTTTTTATTGATATTTGAGCACTTCAAGTGCAGTTTATAACCTGAAATGGTACCAAGTTCAATGACCTCAAATGGTACAAAAGTAAACAGTAAACTGTCAGAGCTAAAATAATGAAAAATGTAAAAAAAAAAAAAAAAGGGAACAGGTCATTATGATCTCACTGTTTACAACCTTTGTTCTAAAAGAAGTGTTAGACTGTGAACTCTCTACCGCAGCATTTAAACAACATTGCACGTCTGTATTGGTACCATAATTACTAGAAAAAGACACTTAACAAAGAAACATGTATAGACTATTAGAACCTCTAAAAGTGAAGTTTTCTCCTTTAGAGAAAGTACAGATAAAGCCAGAGTATGGTGAGTACAGTTTCCTACACCATTGTAACCACTGTAAACTGAAGAGGTCTGGTACAGGAAGTTTGACTGACTCAAATCCTTAACAGCACCAGAAGACAAGAGTCAACAGCTTGTGAGATAGGTGGCTCACATGACAACACCTTGTAGAAAAGCTTAAGTCTCAGTTTCAGCGGTAAAGAACAGAAGGAGCTGCAGGTTTAACTGGTCAGGTAGCTGTTAAGAAAGTCATTGCTGAGATAGTACAACAAGGAAAATAGCCACACTGCCATTGGACTCCTGTTAGACTGTTAGTGTATATTATATTACATTAAATCACATTAACGTCCTGGGGTGCTTCTTAGACCCAGTGCAGGTGGTGGGACACAGGAGGATGACGGCCAAGCTGGCATCCATGCTGGAGAACAGCTCCCACCCCATGCATGAGACTCTGGCAGCACTGGGCAGCTCCTTTAGTTACAGGCTGCTTCATCCCAGTGTGTGAAGGAGCGGTATCGCAGGTCCTTCCTTCCTGCTGCTGTCAGACTCCACAACCAGCACTGCTTCCAGCGGACCACATACACACACACTTAAACTACACACACATGTTCAGGGAACAGAGATCCTTCAATGCAAAAATACTATGTGCAATACCCCCCCCCCCCCCCCCACATGTGCAATTAAGAGTCCTTTGCAATAACCTGTAAATAATATTGTTATTGCTTTTTTTAATTCTTATTTATATTGTGTATATAGTGCAAATTATTTATCTACATTTTTGTAACTGAGTGTCTTGCTATCCGTTCCTGCTGTGACACTGAGAATTTCCCCACTGCGGGACTAATAAAGGATTATCTTATCTTATCCTATTACAGTATTAGAAATGGGTGTATGGCATATGTGCTTTGGCCTTAACATTCCTCATCTTAAAACGTGTCTGAGAGAGAGTGAAACCAGAGCAGAAGCACTCTGTTGTTCTGTATAAATAGAGGGATGTTGATATGGAAACACTGTTGTGGTGGAGAGAATGAAAAGTGCCCTGTAAGGCTTATTAGTATGATGTTTGAGTTTTAGAACTTGATCTGTTAGCTTCCCTAGTGAGCTGCTGTGGTAACAGAGGCATTGTCCTAGACTCTATAATAGACTTCACCAACACCAACTGCACTGATGTGGTTTTAAATTAAATCTCTCTCTCTCTCTCTCTCTCTCTCTCTCTCTCTCTCTCTCTCTCTCTCTCTCTGTGTTTCTCAGGAGTGGTGGAGAAGCTGCTGTTTTCAGTGCTAGTTCAGGGACAGTACTGGCTGTTGTAAAAGCACAGCAACAGGCTGCTTTCATACAGGCTGTGGAGATGAGCTCTCAGTATTTGCTGCTCTTCTGCAGGTAACTGCAGACATTAACACTGTATCTATAATACAATAAGGGCTTGGATATGCAGTGATCTGTGCTCATTGTTACCACACATGTTACTTGAAGGGTCCATAGTTTAAACCTAAACATCAGGATTGGTTTTAGACTAGGAATGCGGAACTGAAGGCCGGAGTTCAGCATAGTTTGCTGATTACCTTGCACTAACACACCAACTAAACCTGCCAGTTAAAGCAACATAATTAAGTGTTTTTTACCTTTTCAAAATTATTGTGATGCTCCACTGACTTAAAAAAGGGTGAAAAGCGTCTCCATCAATAGAACTCTGGCAAAGCTGGCAGGACAGTGCATGGGAGAACTGTGTAATACTCATAATATTCATATCAGAGTCATATTCATGTCAAATCTGGTAGTATTACTTTTAGAGCCGGTTTTGTATCTCTCAGCTTGTCCAGAAATGCATGTGCAAAGCATGTCATTTAGGGGTGATTCAAAAAGTGGAAATTCCTGTAGAGGGAGCCCAGGAGCAAGAAATGCCTATTTTCGCCTAATGTTGCTTTAACAGATGAGTTGCGTCAGGTGTGTTTAAGCATGACAATTGGAGGACCTAGACAACCTATTTTCTGACTACCCCAATTTGGTGGTTAAATCTGGCAATGCAGGAGGAAAATTGCCGTAGCAACCCTGCAGCTTAAAATCTCTTTCTTTAAAATCAACTGTTAAAATTTCACTTTCACCACTGTTTACAGACTGTTGTAACAGCTGTTACAGTTGTTACAGTTTCACAATCATGGCTCAAATTCTCTGCTCTCTGATCTAAGGTACCCCCATAAAAAAGACAGCGAAATAATACACATTGAGCTCTACAGCTCAGCATCTTTCCAGTACCTGCGTTCCATTCTGGGCTGCAGCCAGGACTACATTTCCCAGGTAACCATCAACAGGGGCGGGACCCACGTTGTGGCCTTTTGCCCCTCCCTTCGCACTGTTACCACGGAGATCATTACCTGGAATCTAGAGACAGAGGATCATAAACACATGGCACGCTTCCCAGGCCTTTTGACTGCAGGTCAGTTGGAGAACATAGTGCTTTATACAACATGTACGCTGCCCGTCAAAAGTTTTAGACACGTTGCTCTCACTAAAAAGGTCCTATTTTTTATTTCCTGTGTATGAATTGATCTCATATACTTTGTATGCACATACACATTTTTGGAACAACCCGCCCTGTCTGTAAACGTTTGTTCAGTATGTAAGGAATATAATCTTAAACTGATTTTGAACCACCTTGGTCCTTAAAGCCTCTGACCATGATGTGACATGGAGTAGCTGGATACTGCATACTGCATATTGTGCTATCTTTTTTATTTCATTTTGTTTGTGTATTTTTTGACAACATTTCCTTTCTTCCTGTTTTTAGCATTCTGTATATATGCCTTGGACAAGGGTTAGCATTAGGTGGGAAGGGAGATTATTGCCTCCGTCCTCTGATTTGTTTGTAAATATTATAAATAAAGAATAACACAACATAGAGTTAGCTCAAACTTTTGATGGCCTGCATATAAGGAAGATAATATACTATATATATATATATATATATATATATATATATATATATATATATATATATATATATATATATATGTATATATATATATATATATATATATATATATATATATATATATATGTCCTAAGAACATGCATTTAATTGTGTACATAGCTGCTTTAATTCACTGTGATTTCTTTTTGTTTGTGACTGTGGTGTATCTGTAGGTATATGTTCTGACCTGCGGTTCTGTCTGGGTTTCTGTACGGGAGAGCGGTACCTTCGTCTGTGGAACCTGGCTTCCAGAATCAACGACCAGACTCTCACATACAACATCCACAGGGTACAGAGTGACGGTACTCAGGAGATAATACCCATGGACAAATATCCCAGGTAGAAACACACCTCTGATAAAAGTAATGTCTAATGATGCGTCAGTGCCAAGTGGCATAGGTCTCTGACTGATGTACTAGGACTGCACAATGTCATTGGTTAATCATTATTAAGGTTAAGGTTAAGGTTTGGCCTTTGCAATACTGATTTTTCACTGTTTACTGAGTAACTCTGACCAATCAGTTCGGTCAGTTTCTGTGGGTGTTTTGATGTATTATGGTATTCGTCGTATTGCGTTGTCTCATCCATGCGGGGCTTGAACCTGCAATCTTTGCCGATGTCCTAAACAGCACACCAACCCGCTGATATCAGGTATTCGTGTAATCCAACCAAATAAGTTAACATAGTTAACGACAATGTTTTTGTTCAGTGTAATGCTGGCCGTAATTCTCTCACATTATTGATTAATCAAAGTGTGTCAGAACAAAACCTTGTATCTCTGAAATGTTAACTTTACTGAAAAAGCAAAAACGTACTTACTTTTCAGTGTTCAAGTCAGTGAAAAAATATTATATTCATTTTTTAATGTAATTTGGAGCATTTATATTGGTCTATTCATTATGACATTTTGACTGTTGGCATTAGTCAAATTAGTCAAAAATAAAATATGACAGCGATTATGTGTTGTCCAAAATATTTGAGCCTTAAAAATCTAGTAATTATCACGAATCTTCTGATTTTACCATGAACAGCTATGTGGTGTGCCGCGGGACACGTCCTGGTGCTGTGCGGGTGTGGAACGTAAGACGTGCACGCTTCAGGGGACGGTCAGTTCGGGTGGAGCACGGCTTGTTCTCCAGCTCCGATGTGGTGTTGGCCCGAGACCTCAAACTGTACATTCTGACCGACCGTGGTATGGCCACCTTCACGGACACACCCACTCCAGTTTACCAGGTAAAGTTGTCTAGATCAGTTCTAAACAAAACGATGTCATAGACCTCAACTATGAGAGACAAAATGAGAAGAAAAAGAAAATCAGACAATCACATTGTCTGATTTTTAAAGAATTTATTTGCAAATAATGGTGGAAAATAAGTATTTGGTCAATAACAAAAGTTCATCTTAATACTTTGTTATATATCCTTTGTTGGCAATGACAGAGGTCAAACGTTTTCTGTAAGTCTTCACAAGGTTGGCACACATCGTTGCTGGTATGTTGGGCCATTCCTCCATGCAGATCTCCTCTAGAGCAGTGATGTTTTGGGGCTGTCGGTGGGCAACACAGACTTTCAACTCCCTCCAAAGGTTTTCTATGGGGTTAAGATCTGGAGACTGGCTAGGCCCCTCCAGGACCTTGAAATGCTTCTCACGAAGCCACTCCTTTGTTGCCCTGGCAGTGTGCTTGGGATCATTGTCATGCTAAAAGACCCAGCCACGTTTCATCTTCAATGCCCTTGCTGATGGAAGGAGGTTTGCACTTAAAATCTCACAATACATGGCCCCATTCATTCTTTCACGTACACCAGTCGTCCTAGTCCCTTTGCAGAGAAACAGCCACAAAGCATGATGTTGCCACCCCCATGCTTCACAGTTGGTATGGTGTTCTTTGGATGCAACTCAGCATTCACTCTCCTCCAAACACAACGAGTTGTGTTTGTACCAAACAGTTCTACTTTCGTTTCATCTGACCATAAGACATTCTCCCAATACTCTTCCGGAACATCCAAATGCTCTCTAGCAAACTTCAGACGCGCCTGGATATGTACTGGCTTAAGCAGGGGAACACGTCTGGCACTGCAAGATCTGAGTCCCTGGCGGCGTAGTGTGTTACTGATGGTAGCCTTTGTAATGTTGGTCCCAGCTTTCTGCAGGTCATTCACTAGGTCCCCCCGTGTGGTTCTGGGATTTTTGCTCACTGTTCTTGTGATCATTTTGACCTCACGGGCTGAGATCTTGCATGGAGCCCCTGATCGAGGGAGATTAGCAGTGGTCTTGTAGGTCTTCCATTTTCTGATTATTGCTCCCACAGTAGATTTCTTCACACCAAGCTGCTTGCCTATTGCAGATTCAGTCTTCCCAGCCTGGTGCAGGTCTACAATTTTGTTTCTGGTGTCCTTCGACAGCTCTTTGGTCTTCACCATAGTGGAGTTTGGAGTGTGACTGTTTGAGGTTGTGGGCAGGTGTCTTTTATACTGTTAACGAGTTCAAACAGGTGCCATTAATACAGGAAATGAGTGGAGGACAGAGAAGCCTCTTAAAGACGTTGTTACAGGTCTGTGACAGCCAGAAATCTTGCTTGTTTGTAGGTGACCAAATACTTATTTTCCACCATTATTTGCAAATAAATTCTTTAAAAATCAGACAATGTGATTTTCTGAATTTCTTTTCTCATTTTGTCTCTCACAGTTGAGGTCTACCTATGATGTCAATTACAGGCCTCTCTCATTTTTTTAAGTGGGAGAACTTGCACAATTGGTGACTGACTAAATACTTTTTTTCCCCACTGTATGTTTATTTGACACATATCATTTGTACTGCTATATAGGAGGAAAGCTATATGCATTTATTAAAATGTTAAAATGTGAACTGTGCTTACAAAATGTTCTATATGCTAACATATTAATATATGCTTTTTTCTCTTTATGGATTAATGTAGACCCTGCTGGTTTATGATCTCCTGAACAGGAGCTACGTTAAGAGGCAGTCAGGTCTCTTTATTGTGCCCTGCCCTCAGCAGGACTACCGGCTCCTGAGGGGGGAGCTGCTTCTTGGCCTGTCTGAGAATCGGTCAGAATCTGTTAACCCTATTTCTAAACAGGGGCTTCCAGTCTTGTCCAGTCTGTGGCTTCCATACAAGCTGAGGCACTTGTTCAACACCTTAACAATACCAAGCGTTAATTACAAAGCGAAATGAAAACATGTACCCATTTCGGCATTTCTTTGCAAATATGACTAGACACCCCTGACCTGAGTAGTCAAAAAGCACTCCTTTTAGTAGCTCAGAAGGGATAGCGTTTTTTTATATGATTATATTCTTCCCTTAAATTCGTTATGTACTTCTTACTTTGTTGCTAATCCAGTTACTGTGGATTATGTGATGGATTACAAATAGTTATTGAGATGTTATGTATTGGATTTAATGGAGGTTCTATTTTTGGATTCTAGTGACCATCTGATAGTGTGGGATCTGGACTCTGGCTACATTAAAGGACGCATTAAAACATACCACAGAGAGCCTCTGCTGACCAGCTCCCCGCTTAAAGACGCACAGTCCCAGACTGTGTTCACCAGAGAGAGAAAAGGTGCTGACTAAATAACATGCCCAGAAAATTGCTTACCTCAATTAATGGCTAAAGTGACCTTGAGTAAGGCACCTAACCCCCCACTGATTCCCGGGTGCTGGAGTTGGCTGTCCACTGCTCTGTGTGTGTGCTTACTGCCCCTAGTACACTAGTGTATCAGTGTGTTCACTACCACGAATGGGATAAATGCGGAGGACTCATTTCACTGTACATTATACAGAAACAAATACGTTTACCTTTAGATCACAAACACTGCTTAAGTTCACTTTGAGCTCCTTTACAAAGTACGTAACATATAAAAATGGACAAAAGTACAAACAGACTTGTATGTACACTGTGTAACCCAAATTTAATTTGTATGAAACTACTTTGCCACATCTGTGATTGATTCTTTCACTGTAGATGAGGGCTTTGTATCTGTTAGCTGCTAAGGGCATTTTCATACCTGCACTTTTAAGTCTGGTTAAATCAGACATCAGAGGTTTGTTTTTACCCTTGGTGTGGTTCGTTTGTACAGGTGTGAAAACAGTAATCGCAATCGAATGCTGACCAAAACCGAGATCCTTAAGAGGAGGTGGTCTCGGTTCAGTCCCAAGCGAACCTTGGAGTGGATACAACCTTGATTCGACCCAACTATCAGGTGTACTCTGCAATTTTGAGCTATTTGGCTCTGTAGGTGCAGTTTAAAATAAACCAGAAGAAGGCTTAAACGCTCCAAGTTTACAAACTCATTAACTGATTCAGACCAAAGCAAACAAACTATAGGTGTGAAAAACCCCTAAAATGCATGTGTAAAGCTTGTCATTTAGTGGCTGCACAAAGCACAAATTCTACTTTCCGACTGTAGGGGGTGCCAGAGAGCAAGAAATACCAATTTTCACATAATGTTGCTTTAACGAAAGCAATTGTGTTGATGTGGCATTTTTTTTTTTTGACACAAATAAAATAAATCTTTGTGTGATAGAAGTGTGATAGAATAAATCAATCAGAATCACTACATCTGTAAAAAAAAAAAAAAAAAAAAGGTCTGTTCCTTTAAAATCTTGCTAGTCTTCAAATGGCTGGTCTTCCTGAAATTTGTTCAAAAGCCTTTCCTCTTCAAACTCCTGTATCTTCTGGGTATTGCTGGTGGTCTCTCCAGGTCTGATGATGCCATGGGACCAGCGCACAGAGAGCCATACAGCCAGGAAGAGGAGGCAGGAGTTTGAGGTGCGGAGAGAGAAAGAGGAGCAGCGCTGCTTGGAGAGAGAAAAACACAACTCCATAGACCAGTACCTCCTCAGTGGAGACGAGAAGGTAACATTAGAGAAAAACTTTAAAACCTCAGTTGAAACAATATGGAAACTGTTCTTGCTAATTATTACACAAGTTGACCCACACATCTTCTGCTACCATTAAAAAGGTTAACTTTGTTTTCTGCTCCTTTCATTCATCTAGAAAAACAGTTCAGGTGAACAGTTCAGCTTACATTTATGTTTACATTTAAGCCACTTAGCAGATGCTCTTATCCAGAGCGGCTTACAAAAGTGCTTCACTGTTTATCAGAACATACCCTTAGCTAGTTTGTACAGGCTAGAATCCAAAAGATACCCAGGGGAAGTTTGTTCCACCATAGGACAGAAAAAAGTCTAGAGGCTTGTCTTCCATGGATCTTAAAGGATGGCGGGCTCGGAGGGCTCCTGGTACAGATCGGTTTTTGATCATTGCCGGCAAGTACGGAGAGGCTGGTCCGTTTTTGGCTTTGTATCAGCATCAGGGGTTTGAATCTGATGCCAGCAGCTGAACTCAGCAATGTTGAAGACAACTGTAACAGACAGGGCTAATTGGAACAGTTGCTGAAAAGTATGTTAAATGAATGCTTATTCTGTAAATTTCACGTGGTTGTTTATTCCAGATTATCGTTCCAGCCTAAATACATAAAAATATCTGCATCCAAATAACACCGATTGGTCAAGAGACAAACACAGCGTCAAACAGATTAATTTGACAGATTAATTTGACAGTTACGTACAGTTAAGTACAGCAGCAAATATCAACAGTAAAATAATGAATTCTAAATATATTTAAATATATTTATTTATGACCTCTATAGTGCAGTCATGATGTGTGTGCAAAAAAAACCCATTCCAAATGGTTAATTTTTTTGAATTTATACAGGGGTTTGGATTTCTCTCATTATTTTACTTGATGTCTAGGTGTAAAACTGTTTTCAACTAACCCCACCACGAGGTGGCTATACTTTAGCATGACTACCTCTCACTGTGATTTAGGAGGCAAGATGGAAATGAAAATAATGCAGGAGTAAATTCTGTGACTAAACCTACCTCAGCTATTAAAAAACATGAAATTATGTTTTTACGGTGGAGCTTGAGAAATTGAAAAATCCCATAGCCCAGACTGCAGCCTAGGTAGGTTGCATTTCTCGGCTGCCACGTCATAGAAGGCTGTCCCAAAGTAAAGGACACTTCTTATGCAGCTTAGAAATGCAGCCCACATTCAGAGGGATTTTGAGGATGCAACTCAAAAATGGCAGAAAACGAAGCCACCGGAGCAGAGTTTGTATACAATGTTAATTGAAACAATGAATTGAAACAATGAATTGAAACAATGAATTGAAACCATGTTAATTTGTATACAATGAAAATGTTTTATTATTATAATTATTTTCCATGAAAAAATTAAAAAGCAAGAGGCACAATTCAACAGGCTCCAAGTTTCGTGCCATAATCGAAGCATTTCTGGTGACCATGCTGCCTCGTTAGACTTCTTCATTTATGTGACCAATAGGCTGCTATAAAGGAAGGGTCTGTCTGTATGGTCAGTCCTACCCAAGGACCCACCCTACCTCAGCTGCAGCCTGCAACCTCAGCAGCTTGGAACACAGCTACAGTAAACATTTACATTTATGGAATTTAGCTGACGCTCTTATCCAGAGCGACTTACAAGGCTACTCATATTACTCATATTAGCCCAAGGACTCTTATTGGTGTAGCGCAGCATACGGTCACCCAGACCAGGAATTGAACCCCTGTCTCCCACATGGTGTGGTAGCTCACTGGCAGGTAGTGGTGTTACCTGTTGCACCACACCAACATCACATGTAGTCTATCTTTCCTGTCTATCTTTATCTTCTCATAGTCATCTGTTCACCATTTTATGGACTGTGACTCTTTTTATTTGTCTCCTCTTGCACTCTCTCTCTCTCTCTTTCTGTATCACTCTCCCTGTCTTGGTCAGGTGGTAGTATGCTCCTACTTTGCACATCATCTGAATATCTTTAGTGTAGTTTCCCAGGAGCACCTGCACACACTTGAAGATCGCTGGTCCCTTCTAGGCCTCCGTACTGCAGCACTCACACACTCAGGAGGACACTTGGCCATCTCTAACTACAGTGAAGCCCAGCGGTCTCCTTACCTCACTCTGTGGGACACAGAGCATGGCAGGGTATGCTAGTTTATCAGAGGATATGTCCTCTACTGTTTCAAAATGTAAGCTATGAGTAGCTGCTATCATTATCCGGAAGGACTTTATGAATGTGTTTGTCCTAAAAAATCAATTTAATAAGGTATATTTTAAAAGCCATGAACTGTTCTCAGGATATGATATTGATAGTGTTTGCAAAAGCTTGGAATCACTCATATGAGTATGACTGGTTATTCAAACCCAAACCCAGTTGTAAACACTAGGCACCAATGCGTAGTTTTAAATTCCTTAAATTCCTTTCCCACTGGATGTAATGGAATTTTTATTTTTATGGCTCATTTCAGTTTTTTCTGACGATTATTTTACTGAAAATGACTCATATGGTGAATTTGGACTAAAATGACCAAGAGGAATGATGGTGCTCCATCCATTGACCTCAATTAATGCTCTTGTTGCTGAATGCAATCGAATCCTCACAGCAATGCTGCAGAATTTAGTAGAAAGCAGGACAAACTCTGTTTTTATACCCTTGGTTACAGAAGAAACATGAATGAACAGGTGTCTCAATACTTTTGTCAATATTGTGCATATACACACTAGCTTTTTCCACAGCCTTATTTAGAAAACAAAGAAAGATACTGACCTCATTAGATAACCTTGTGTCTCTGAAATAAAGACTTGAATGTGAGCATATTATTGGTCTGTTCAGGATAAACTGTGTGTATAGTGCAAATAGCAGCTTTCAAAAAAAAAAGAAAAAGAAAGATATATATATATTGAATGAATATTTTCTATACGTTTGTGTGTTTGTGTTTCTCCAGGTACGAAAGAGACTGAAAAATGAGCCTGGGATTTGTTGCGTGGCCATCACAAACGATGCCAGCAGAATCGCCTTTGGCATTGCAAATTGTAACAAGTATGTGAGAGCTGCAGTTTGCCTCAGTGTTTAGATTAAATGTATTGCTCATTCCACAAAAACACACTGCAGAGTGACCTGCACTACAAAGCCGACACAGTGTGTGAGGTTTTTGATGACTTCATCACCCCCTATAGAATGAATGGTGACATTACATGTATTACTTGTCTCATCACATTCACACCACAGTTGTAAAGAAATCTCTGTATTCACAGATTCGGGTTGTGGAGAGTGTAGTGTGTAGTAAAATACCACACAGTTTAAATCCCCAAATCTAAATTCAGCCTGTAGTTTCGATGTAAAACTTTTGATCAGTGATGGTGATTTACTGTTCCCCAGACTGAAAGTATGGGAGCCTTTTAGGAGGAAGCACAAAACCATCTCTGGATACAGAGGCCTGAAGCTGGATGTGTCCAGCCAGCTTTACGTCACTGAGGGAGGGACAAAGGCCATTCTGCTAGCAGGTATTATCATACAGGATCTGTGTGGGAGTGGAATTCAGTGTGATGAAGACTTTATCTGGGTTATTGCTATTATCTCTCTACTTTGGACTCTGTAGCTTGTTTGCATTTTATAAGGCTGAAGTTTGATCTAATACTAGTCCGTCAACAATAAATAGCCTGGAAATGAAAGGAATACTCTTTGTCAGTTTGCTGTGTCTGTATAATACTGTTGATTTCACATTTTCATCTAGTTAGTTAGTGAAGCATTGCACTTTACAAACACAGGTTTTAGACACTGGCCACTGAAGTAGACAGTAAACAGCAAGAAATTAGATACTTTCTCTTTCACTTACGTTTTTTTTTTTTTTTTTTGTATGAATGTACAATCATGCAGCAGCCTGACTTGGCCAGTATCACGGTATCAGAGTTGGTCAGATTTTACCACAAGCCGTTTCCACTAGAAAATCCATCTGTAAATGAAATGATTAAGCAGATATACAGCTGCATTTACAAGTGCTTTATCGTGGGCAGGGGTGGGGGATGAAAAAAGGCCATTGCTTTGTCATCTCTTCTAGCCCAATTCCAAAACCTTAAAACTTTCACAACAGTTCATTTAATTTACATCAATAGATGAATACATTACAAACAAATCCACTAGTGAAAGCTTTTTGAGGCTAAACACAATGGCTACTTCAGTAGAATATGGATGTGAGGCTATAAAGACTACAAGGTAACCAGGCTGGGCTGACCAGAGAAGGGAGAAAAGAAGGGATAAGTGAGTGCTGGGTGAGCAGGTGATAAGCTGGATACAATCTCTTCAGCTAGCTGCACACCATGTCTAGAGGAAAGCAACGTCCTCCTTTAAAACTTGGGAATAATTATAAAAATAATTGACTATCTTTATAGTTAATATCCTCATACTAAGGTAGGCTATGCTGCTGTGAGCTGTTGCAGTGCCATAAAACAGCCAATAAAAGCATAGCTTATTGTTTTAGGGCTCATTGATTCTTGCCTAATCTGAGAACTTAATTTGTTTTGGTTACCAGATCTTTTCTTCTTTTGCTGCTTCTCAGCCATCTCTCCTTTTTGACAATGCATGGGGTTCAGCAGTCTTCCCTCAGGAAGAGTAGTGTTGTGTCGTTTGGTCCAAACCACAGCTAGAAGATATTTGCTGATTAACAAGAACAATAATCATTTTAAAAAATCTGAATATAATGTGAATAACTATCTGTATTCTTCTAGATGAGCTGAGCGTGTGGGACCTGGACGCAGGGACTGTCCTTTCAGTCTTTACGCCGGACTCCAGAATCCAGTGTGTGTCTGTACTGGGCGATGAGAACTGCACTCTTCTCCTGGGCTTTAGTGACACCCCTACCCTCATCACAATGGCCCTCAGCAAACAGGGGGTCACTAGAGCAGGCAGAGACAAATGCCAGGACCAAGTGTTTGGGGAATCCAGCAGCAGTGAGGAAGAGGAGGAACCAGAGACGAATAAGATCAAATGAGAAGACTTTTTTACTGTATTGTACATTCCCACAATCATTTTTATGAATTTCCCTGCTTTAAAAAAAATGTTTGACATATATGACTGTATATTAAAAATTCACAAACTAACAAGCTACAGCTGTTACTATGTAATATTACAGCTCTCAGTGTCTGTCAAAGCTGCTTCATCCAAATTTGGTCCAACACTTGAGCAGCACACAAAAAAAAGAATTTTAAGTAACATTCTTTTAAGTAACAAAAAAAAGATTTTATCCATCAGGCAAGAGATTGTAAACAATCCACCCACATCGCTAAGCACCGATCAGCCGTAACCTTAAAACCACCTGCCTAATATTGTGTAGGTGCCCTTCGTGCTGCCAAAACAGCTCTGCACCAATCAAGGCATGGACTTCACAAGACCTCTGAAGGATTCCTGTGGTATCTGGCAGCAAGACGTTGGCAGCAGATCCTTTCAATTCTATAAGTTGTGAGGTGGCCTATATGGATCACTCACCACAGCATACCGGGAACACTCCACTGATGTTTTGGAGATGTTCTGACCCAGTCATATAGCCGTCACAGTTTGGCTCTTGTGTAAGTGGCTCAGATTCTTAGACTTGCCCATTTTCATCAACTGACCTCATCAACAAGAACTGATTGTTCACAGTCTGCTTAGTATTTAATATATACCTTTGACAGGTGCTACTGTAATAGGATAATTATGCAATCATAATAAACCTGCCACACTACTCTAAATTATTCACAAATAACAACAATACTGATTTCAGCATCGGATGCAGCTAGTTTACTAAGATTATACAGTAAAGACGTAGACGACAATATGTAAAGTAGAGGCGGACGAGGCACATCCAACATATTTTGATGGAAAACTTTGTTTCCATTACCTGCTCTTTAAGAAAAGTCCAGGTGAAAGTGATGTGAGTGTAAACGTATGAACCAGAAGAGCCTCCCAAAACATCTTTGACTAAATAAATATGATTACTTTTGGCAGGTGAGAAAGCTCATGTTAGAACTACAGCATTTAAATGTTTTAGTTTAATGGTTTATTTACAGTTATTTATGTCACCTTTAGTACATTTTTAATGAATGTGTGAATAACCACTATTTTGAACTGATATGAGGGATATGGACTTCTCTCATTGTTTGTCTGGGGAGACTTAGTTGTAACACAATTACAAGTGAAAGCTGTACTTGAGCCTGGCTGGCTCTCACTGTGAAACCTTACACTGCTGATGTGGCAGAGATGAGATTAAAAATGCTGCAGTCTTCCTTTGAGGCAGTATAGACTTTTGGTGAATCATGTTCGCTGAAGAAGTATCTCAATGGACTGGAGCTAAAACAGCAAAGAGTCTTTGTCAGCAGTGAGAATCTTCATCTTTTCGCTACCTCAGTTTCCTCTATTGGTCACAAGACCCTGAGGTTATAATGAAACTACCGATCTCAGCCACGGAGTCATTTCAGATAGCAGTGTGTCATCCTCAACCTCTTTCTGTGACTTAAATTCATAAAGCATAACTTTGATTGCTGGTGAAAAATGAACTTCTCTTGTATTGTCCTATATGTGATTATGTGTTGTGCACCCTGCAACTATGTGTGTGTGTGTGTGTGTGTGTGTGTGTGTGTGTGTGTGTGTGTGTGTGTATGTGTGTCAGTACTGCGGGTCTGCAACCAGGCTTTCCTGTTTTTTTGTCACATGAATGTGACAGAGTCATCATCGAACAGTTTCCTGTCATGTGCTTTACTACTGCTGTATAAATCAGGCAGATCATACCTTTCCTACTCCATTGTTTTCTAATATGTGGGCTATGATATATTTTTTACATTAGAAAAGAAAATAAACTGCTTGTGTACATTTATGTTCATCCAGCAAATTTAAAAGGCAGATCCGTTTACTCTCAGGTCTGTAGTTGTCCTACTGCTCTTTTCATGGTTCCTTGTGAAAAAGTCATGACCATGTATTTTCAAATACATACATTTTTAATAAACTGCCACAATTCATTTTAAGTGTCAGGAAATAGAACTGTGGAAGCATTTTGTCACTGTCAGACAAAACCCTTGTATCTCCATAACTGCTACTTTGACATAATGTGAATCAGGCAGTTGTCCTTTACTTTGTACCCCATAGAAATGCTCCAAAATGACTCTGAATAAAATATTTTTACATTGACTTCCATCTCCTGATAAGTTGCCATTTTGGACATACATGTTTTGTCTATCAGCAACAAGTTGCTCTTTAAAAGAATAGTTCACTGGAAATCAAATTTACCTTAAATGTAAAATATTTAAAAAGTCATGGATAATATTAAAGTTAGTAAATAATATTTTTGTCAACTAGTTCTACTTGCAATTGCATTAACTCAGCATTTGTGTTTAGATAAAGTAAATAATGTACCCTTTGTAGTTACAGAGTGGTCTTTTATACAGCATTATAATTATTATGGCGA